>NC_054081.1:763647-968647 GCF_017562075.2 Anopheles merus | reverse complement strand
TCGTGAAAACTTCCACAAAATATTGTGTTTGTAAAATTCATTTGCATATTGTTTTGGTCGTTAAAAAAGATACAAAAAAATCCCCCCGTTACCATTTTGAGCACATTATCTCCCGCACCAGTGCCCCCTCCCTCCTCAAAGAAAAAACAACCCTCGAACCCTATCTCGGTGGTGCGTCCGTGATTTGTTTAAATGGTTAATTGAGCCCGCCATAGCGCGTTCGTTGTTTAATAATAGTGCGCGCCTCGCAGCAACTATCACAGTTGTTCCGCCCAACACATCAGCCCTCTGCGCCACCCGCCACCCCTTGCTTGGAGGGGCAAAGAGGCAATGAAACCTTGCCCCGCAGCCCGCACCAACAAGTTCTTCCCAGGCAAGGAACGGCTAGCACTAGGCTAGTAAGGGAAAATCGACAGTTTTTCCCACCCACTCACCCACCCTCCCATCACGCTACTGAGGCAGCGACTGGCACACACACACGCCGGGACTGCGCCGATGCCGGAACGCATTCTTAGGCCACCCACAACCCACCTCGCTCGAATCAGCTGCCCTCGCCTCAAACCCTCTCCCTGCATTTTCAATATATTTCCCCTTGTGCCAGGTTCACCACGGCACGCAGGATATATACAGCCACTACGCCCTCGGCCCTGGTCGTTGCTATTAAACAACTAACCGCTTCGTTTTGTGCATCGCGCGCGCGTGTAATGCGGGTGACTTTCTTGGGTGGGCTTTTCTTAACCCAACTCCCACCCACCCCACCACCCTCTTACCTTACGGTTTCTTCCTGTCCTGTTCTACCCACCCACTGTCCCACCCATTCTGCTGCCCGGGAGAAAACGACCAAACGGGGCATAGTGCTCGCACGGGAGGAAGAAGAAGAAAAAGTTGAAAAACACAAGCAAATTTTCCTCCTGGCTCGGTTTGCTTGGCTCGCCAGGAATGGGCCCAACTGGCCGGGATCCCTAGTCCCCCGCGTAAGAGAGATCCAGGGACGCCCGAGATTTCCAAATGCAAATGACTCCGCCCTCCCCCCCCACCCCCCCTCCACAACACGTTTTTCTTCTTTTTCTTATCGTTCTTCTTTTGCACTAATTTGCCTCTTGTTCTTCTTTTTTCATCTTCTTATTGTTCTTCTGCTCATCTGTTCTTCTGCAGTTTTCCCCCCAACTTCTTCAGAGTTCAGAGTTCCCATTTCTTGTTTTTTCATTTTGCGTTTTTTGCTTGTTTGTTTGAGCTTTGCTGTTGCTCATTGCTGCTAGTATTGTCGGTTTGATTATCCCATTTTGTTGTAGTTGTTGTTGTTTTATTGGTTTTGCTTGTTGTTGGTTGTTGTTGTTGTTGTTGTTGTTGATGTGGTTTCCTCACCTCGACAGCGTTCGATTGCTTCTTTGGTCGTTGGAAACTTTAGCAAAACGGCAATACTAATCATGACCCGCCCCGGGGCCACCAGTTTCCTCATCAAGTTTGCTCGACGGCTTTGAAACACAAAAAACATATCCTGTTGTGCGCTGGAACGGAACCAGGGACGTGCTACACTACCTCTGTGAGATTTGAGACTTTAAAATGGATTCAATCGAGAACATTTTCGCTTTCTTTCGCCCTTGTTTTCTCTTTTTCTTTTTTCCTTTTCTTCTTCGGTTACTTTTCTTTTTTCTTCTTATTCTTCTTCTTTTTCTTCTTCTTTTTTTGTTTTTTGCACGCGGCGTGCGCTGTTACTTTACTTCCGGTTTCTTTTTCTTCTTATCTTTTCTCTTCTGTTTGTTTGTCGTGTGCGGTGCGACGCGCTGCTGTGCCTGTCGTTTTTGGACAATTTTGTTTTAAATTTCTTTTTGACTTTGATTAAATTTTGATTCAAATTTTCAATTCATTATCTTTTTTATCGATTGACCAATTGCAGGGAAGAATGGTTTGGGGGGAAAGAGGGGGGTCTTTCGAATTTTGTCGCTCTAGTAAACTGTACTCATCGCTTGTCAACGATCGCGCAAACGGACGGCCGCAGTTTTTTTCTTTTTTTGAGACAAGAATAGGGCCACGGGGCCTTTAGTGTATGGCAAGGAAGGGGGAGATTGTTAAATTACAGTTTCACCAATCAGTTGTGCCCACTTTGAAATTAGGCGAATTTGGTTCAAAATTTTGCTCATGAAAAGGGCTCTATTTGAATGAATAAAAATATGTTTAATTCTCTTATTGCAGTTTTTTTTACAGCAGATGCTTTCGGGGCTTTTCTTTTGATTTTCTATAACTAGCCACCGGCTCCCTTCTTCCCCTCGACTGGCAACCGCACCGCTTACGCTTTCGCAAGAGCAGACGGAGAGAGAGAGAGATGGAGATAGAGAGAGAGAAAGAGAGCAAAAACATACACACAGGCCGAATTGTGCAGCTAGGGCCCGAGGGTCAGGTCAAACCCTCCTCCCCCCCCGCGCGCTGGTAACGACACACGGACGCACCGCACCCACACACGCACGCACGCACAGCACGCCCGCTCACAGACACAACGCACAAAAACACCCGGCAAGGTTTGAGGAACCAGTTCGCGCAACAAAACAAAAAAAACCGCGACTTTTTTTGTAGCACACACACACACACACACATACACACACAAACACACACACACGACAGGCGCACCAGAGCAGCAGCAGCAGCGGCAGCGGCAGCAGCGGCAGCAGCAGCAGCAGTAGGCGGCGGCAGCAGCAGCACCAGCAACAACGGCAACAAACACAGCAGGAAAAGACGACAACGCGTTGTTCTTCCGCACGAAGTTAGCGAAGAAATGAAGCGACGACGTCTTTGCCCGTGTGCACCGTGTGTACTACCACCGTCTGGCTGCCGCTTCTGCCTGGCCACCCTCCCACGACTCCTGCTCGCGCCCCACGCATGGCTCCTTGCGCCCTGCCCGCCGCTGGATCCCGCACGCGCCCCGGTCAGGGTCATGCGCTTGCCCAGCGTGCATCGTGAATATAATATAAATGTATGTGTGTGTGTTTGTGTGTATATATGCGGCTCGTACATTGGGTTGGGCATCTGTTCTGAGGAGCGCAAGGGATGTGTGGGCTAGCATAAACTATCTTCGGGCTCGGACAACGTCGTCGTCGTCGTCGTCGTTGCGATCGTTTATTGCCTTGCCCGTTTCAACCCTTCAACTCGCTCACCGCCACACCTTGCCATGTCCTTTCCTTACCATACCTTCGCCGCGAGAGAGAAAGAGAGAGACAGCGAGTGCGAGCGAGAGCGGTATGGTGTGAAAAGAAATTCATACACATGACGAAAGTTGTTTAATAATTGCATCACGAGCGAATGCCTTTCTGCCGTGCGGCCCGGGCGCGGCAACCGCGCAGCGAAAGGGA
Source organism: Anopheles merus (assembly GCF_017562075.2). Lineage (NCBI taxonomy): Eukaryota > Metazoa > Arthropoda > Insecta > Diptera > Culicidae > Anopheles > Anopheles merus. The sequence goes on along the minus strand of NC_054081.1, from coordinate 965,303 downwards.
TGAGCGAGAGAACAAATGGACTCCTTAAGAAATCCACCCCCCCCCCCCTCCCTGTTATCCTCCCACTCCTCTAGTTTTATGTGCAATAAATATCGACACACAATGCCAATCTTCCAAGCAGGCCTGCAAGAAGCTAGCAAAGGGTTAACAGCGTTTTAGCTGGCCCCCCCTTATTTTGGAAAGAAAAGCCGGCTCGGAAGAAAAAGTCTCGCCTTAGAAGAGTTTCGTCTAATATTATCCCACCAAAAACAAAACAGAAGCAATAGAGAAGAGAGAGAGAGAAAGAGAGAAAAAAAACACAAAAATTGTTGCAACTGCACAGCAAGCGACGAACGGCAAATTGCAAATGTTCAAAACCGTTGCGACCTGCGACACACGATTTGCCATCGCTGTCCGCGGGGGGATGATTTTAACGCACCCCACCAGCCTGCCCCGCTCCCCGCCAAAACCCTCCCCCTCGTTGTTTGTGCACATGTTTTCCCTTCTGCTCCATTTTTTTTTGTTCTTTTCCGGTTCGTCTCTTACTTTTGAAACCTTTTTTATTCTCCTCTTTTTTTCTTTTTGTTTTCGCTCGCCGTTGTTCTACGCTTCTTCGCAAGCGTAATGCGCATTATTCTATACATAGAGTGCGCGCGACCGCCTTCCATCTTCCTTTGCATCTCCCTGCCGTACCTTTACAAGACGACACCCGGAGCGTGTGTTACTTTACGCGGGATGGGGGGCGGGGGCGGGGGCGGAATGGGGTAGGCAGGGAGGGGAAGGCTTTGTTGGAGTGATCGATCCATATACCGCGATGCAAGTAAAGAAAAACAGCCCCCGGGTGGGTTTGCGGTTTTACGATGTATGAGAGGGTGGAGGGGGAGGGTGAAGGAGAGCTGGTGGAAGGAGGTGGGGGAGGAATATATTTAAATTACTCTTGTCCGTTGTGTGTGTGTGTGTGTTTGTCGTTCGCTCCGTTGGCAGTTGTCTAAGTGAGGAGGGAGAGAAGGGGGGGGGAGGTAGGGGGTGGTGAGACAGAAGTACATTCGCATTTGCACTTTTGCATATGCACTTTCTCGTGCAGTGCCGCAAGCCGCTTGCCTTTTCACACACACATACATACACACACAACCATGGCTGTTTCTTCCACGTGCGTGCGTGTATTCGTAGCTCAATCACAGCGTCTATTGTCTGCAGCAAGATGAAGATGCAAGCAAGCATGCATCCTCCTTGCACACTCCCACACACAAACACGCACACACACACACAGACGCGCGCGCACTCAGCTAGATTCTTGAAGTGGTAGTGGTAGCTCCGACACCTCTTCCACCCTTTCCCTGCACCCCCTCAATCTCATAACAATTGCACTTGCACACAGCACAATTGAAGCACACACACTGCAATCAGATCCTCCCCGGCCGGAGTTCATTGGCAGGATCGTGGGAGCGAGAGGAAAGGGGGGGGGGGGGGAGGGTTTGCTGGACGAAGGGCCTCCTCCGTACGACGAAGAAGAAGGAAGCCAGAAGTGGTAAAGTAGAAGTATACAAAAAAAAAAAAAAAAAAAAAGAACAACATGCTACTAACCTTCGCCGCGTACTGTACGGCCGCACCAGAAATCCTCGAACTCCCCGCCCTTCTCCCCGGGTCCCCTGAGGGCCTGGGCCGCTTCACCAACCGGGTGCAGTTGCAGTTGGGCCCGCCGCGACAGCCACGATGTGTGTGCGTGTGTATTAGCGTCAAATGCCTCTTGTTTCTCTTGTTTGATTGTGGAGCAGGGATTGGAGGAGCTTGAGCGTGATTGTGCGCCGAGTTTAATGGTGACACGACGGGCGATGATCGACACGCCGCGTTTATCAGGCACAGGTCACACTACACACACACACACACACACACACAAACACACACAGAGTCGCGCTCTTTTCTTTTGTTTGCCGTCAGCAGCTTCCGCTGAGAACGAAGAAACCGGACGGGCGGAATTAAATATTTGTTGTTTTTATTTCACACCACCCCACTCTCATCCACACACACACACACACAATCGGGGTGGGTTTGTGAGAGAGCACACAATCAAAAACAGGGGATGGATACCGTGTGGGTATGAGAGAGAGAGAGAGAGCGAAGAAGGTGCAATTGGCGGCACAGGAAGCCCGACCGCCGTAAAAGAGTTGTTATTTTTATTTTTATATTTTTAACAAAACAATTACTTTCAAAGCTAATAAGAAAGCACACACGCACACAGAGGTCGAGCACGTGCACGAACGGGAAACAGGGAAAACAATATGCTAGCGCGACGAACGTTTCACGGTGTGCAGCAGATGGGACGCGAGTCACGACACAATAAAAAAAAAAAACAAAACCGTGACACGATCTATTGTTCCTCTTGCAATGGAATGGACATGCATGCGGGGAAAGAGGGATTGTAAATATCACACACGCACACACATACACACACAGATACAGTTACATTTCCACGGGCACTTTTGTGACGGCTTCGCGCAATCTTTCACGCACGAACCCCCTATGCACGCTCGGCACACTCGGTACAACGGTTCACCCCGGGGTCACTCACAACCTCTCCCGTGGTTTCTGTCTCTGGTACTTTGGGTTGTATGCTGGGCTGTTTTTATTTTCTATTACCGTGGCCGGGATGGTTTTGCTTTATTTCACCTGTGTGCGCCTGCTTTTGTTTTGCTCTCCTGCGTGTACCGCGGCGGCGAAAGTGACATTCGAGCGCGACGGCTGGAACGTATGTCACAAGGAACACGGAATACACGCGCACACACACACACACACACACACACACACCCACGAGGAGCGGGCACACACTTTTGGGTTGCGCAAACGCACAAACCCCCAAGCACAGGCGCACACACACACACACACACAAAAGCACACCAACCAAACCCTTTGACAGACGGTGTCAGCAGCGGCACTGTGACAGTGGTATAGGGTGGCTCGGTGTAGGGCCTCTTTTTTATTGGACGCCTTTTCTGTTGCTGTTTCATTACTTCAAAACGAAGGGATTGCTGGGAGGATGATTAGGAAAGTATGTGTATATAGTTTTATCTATTAATTTTATGCCATATAATAAGTAAAGAACACGAAAAAGTGCAGTCAATTACACCAAGCTGAAAGCCAGTTTGAACGTTTGTTTTCAAACTGACACTCATGTGGCAGTTGTTTTTTTTTACATGTTCCATGTCCTGAGAACTTAGATGTCATATCTGTTTGAAACACTTTGTTTGCCAGTTGGCTAGTAACAGTTAGTTACTCTTTGGTCTGTGACACCGCAACTGCGATGTGCTATAAAGAAGACCTGAACAACCAAAAAGCCTGTGCTCCTAGACTTTTCCTCTTTGGTACTAGGAGCGGTAGGTCTTAGTCCACGAAAGCTTTCACGAGCTACCGGAAGGTAAATTTCTCCTCCCCTGGGGGATATTAACGGAAGGGATAACTATGGCAATCTTCCTGTATCTGAAACTTAAACTCCTACTCAGTTTTTCTCAGCTCAATAAACGAATTCTCAAGACCTAGTAGTTCCAAGATATCAAGAAGAACTGGTACAAATGTGGACTAGTACGCCTGTTTCAAGCCAGCTGAATAAAATTGGATCAAATTATTTGTCAATAGTCAATCGTAGTCATGGATTCTAACTCTGGTAAGAACGTGACAATATAAACGATTCAAATTAGAACGATAAGAATAGCACACAAGTGTAATTATTATTAAAGGCCACCATGCAGTGATGCCGAGCAACGTAAGAGTATCCAATATGATATCCAAATCGTTCGAACCTCACACAGGTCTAAGGGAAGGTATGACCTGTCTGCTCCTATCTGCTCTTCAACATCGCCTTGGAAGACGTCATACAAAGCGCGAAGCTAGACAACGACATCCGTGCCACGACCTTCTACCAGTCTCTCCAATTTCACGGATGACATCGACATCATCAACAAAACAACATCGATGATGGGTCAGACGCACTCCAGAATGAATCGGAATTAGCTAACTGTAGGAATGTTTGCCCGGGATAGTTCTATAGGTTCTATTGGGCGGTAGAAAAGTTCTGCTATATTTGCATGATTAGAACAACGAAATCCAATGATCTCCAATAACTTATGAGACCCACAAAACTTCGAGATCGCAAGAATATCACATGCTGACTCCCCCGATGGTCCTCTATGGGCACGAGCCTTGGGACATCCGAGTGGAGGATGCAAACGCGTTTTTTCTCGAGATACCTAAGCTATCTTCGTGTATCAAACAGATCCTCAACAACGGGCCCATATGTGAACTCTTTTCCGCCAGTATGTTAAATTCCTCACAAGATTTGCATTTGATAGTCTTGTACAAATACATCGCACGACTATCAAAACCATAAATCAAGGTAGAATTTGAAAAAAAAAAAAGAAACATCGCTAGACCTAGTCATTGGTAGACTTATCGATAGTTTTCAGATATCCTTCAATCTTCTGGGACAAGTCGACCCGCCTTCCTTACACACTATTCACTAATCATCCTCTTGCATGTCCTGCAACAATCTTACCGTAATACTGTGTAACATTTTCTCAAAAATATCAGCAGTCTCGTCTAGAATCACTCAATCTCACGAGGACATAGCGACTCCAAAAACTCCGGACAAATATGAACCTCCAAATAGATCGAAGGAAGAACGGACAGTGTTGATTGCAGATTCAAACAATAAGATAGCACTAATATTCGTACAATTTCAGCATGCCAACAGTATAACAAAACACAACGAAATTATTTGCTAAAGGCTAGATACAGGGGAGGTGTTTTCATTTTCTTCTCTATTTGTTTGAAATCATTTAATGATACGGCATTCAATTTTACAGTACATGTACAATTTTTGGAATCATTCTGCTGGTTTGCTTTGTTTTTTGTTGTTTTGTTTTTTTTTTTAATCTCTACTCCTAGTTTGTTGTTTGCTGAGTTACATATTGCAGGTTTTTCTTCTATTTGTTCGTGTATGTGTGAGTGTGTTTTTGTTGTATTTGCTCTGTTTATGTCTCTGTGTTCCGCTAGGTTCCGTTTTTCGGTAGCTTTTCTTTTCGAGAGTGAGCCAAACTACAGGAGGCATTTAATTATTAGTTGTGTTCGTTTGCTGTGTTTTTTTAGTGTTGCTGTGTGTGTATTTTCTTTCCTTTGAAATAAGCCAATCTATCACGTAACGTAATATAGTATGTGTGTGTGTGTGTTTGTGTGAGTTTTTTTTTCTCTTCCCTCTCGTATGAGTGTCGTGTAAAGCTAGAGGAATGTACTGTTTTGACGTAAAGTGCTCATATACGATTTTTCAACTACCGTTCCCGCCATATATTACCTTGCTTTTTGTTTGCATACGGCGTAGATCGAAACGAAACAAAATGGGGGAAACAATTCATTACCGTCCTTTAATTCAGCAAATCAAAACCGCAAAAATTCATACGATATTATCTCACAAGCTTGCTTTGGGATAGCACACACCTACGATGGTATTTTTTGTTTGTTTTGTTATACTTCTTCTTCCTTTTTTTCTCTCTCTTTTTGTAAGACCGCAATATTTGCACCTTCTCGCTTCCGCTGTCCCATTGCTGGATTTCCTAGCGCGTTCGCTCTCAGCCTTCGCTCGGACCCAGATTGCAGATATCGTAAGGATTGCGCTTTGCCTACCGCTTTACTTACTTGTTTCGCCAATTTGCCCCGTACAATATAGTTTGCTTTTACTTGTCCAATTACTCTGAATAATTCTACATAATGTTCTTTGCAATTACTTCTGGCATAAAGTGTATCCTTTTTGTTTGTTTGTTTGTTTGTTGTTGCTGTTGGTATGCGTGTTGTTGAGTGCTTGGTTACGGTTTGGTGTGTGGTTTTCGTGTTCCTTTTTATGTTTTCCCCTCTTTTATCAGTTTTATTCACCCTTGTTTGTGTTTTCCATGTGTTCATGTATGTCTATGTGTGTTTGTCTGTTTTATTGTTATTTGAGTTAGCTGCTTGTTTTTGTTCATTTTGTTTGTTTGTATGTTTGCTATCTTTCTTGTGTTTGATTTGCTTTATCTAGCATTTCTTTTCCGCTCTTGCTCTCGCTCTCTCTCTCTCTCTCTCTCTCTCTCTCTCTCTCTCTCTCTCTCTCTCGCTCTTCTATCTTTCTTTCTATCTTTTTTTTATTTTCTCTTTCTATCTCTACCTCTCTAACTCTTTCACTACCATCGCTACCGTGTTCCAACTCTTAACCATTAGCTTAGTGGTTACACAAGCGTCTATTGCTTAACGCCTGGGAGGAGAGAGGGGTTGTTTCATTTTGTTTGTTTTTTTCTTTCTTCTTGTTTCTACTAAATCTTAGTCGTGACCTTGCTTTGTCTTTGCTTTAGTGTTGTTTCCTTTGTTGTTGTTTTTTTTCTTTTTCTCTAGTTAATTTATAAATTAAATAAGGGAATTGATTTAAGTTTTTTTTTACTTTGCTTGTTTTTTTTTGCATTAGTTGAGAACGTGCTGTTGATAGTTGTGCTCCAGCGGACCGTCGCCGGACACGAACGCACTATCGTAGCCCAGGTTCTCGTCGGACGAATCGTCCTTCAGGTGCTCTAGTATAACATTGTCACTACTGCTGCTCCGACCCTTCATCGACTCGTCCTTCCATTTGTCCATCGAGCGTCGCCGTGCGTTCATGAAAAAGTTCCCGACCGTCGTGGGCTCCAGTCCCAGCTGACGAGCGATAGTAACTTGCATCTCCTTTGAAGGCCGCTTAGTTTCCTGCAAAGGTTCACACAATCGTGCATCATTGGGGTTTTTGTTTTGTTTCTTGGGGCACTGCGCTCTGCCTATAGCTCACCCGGGCAAAATATTATTGTTTGATTAATGGAAACACATGGTTGAATGGAAACCAATGGAAGGTGACGAAATATAAATAATATCACACAAAAGAGGTAAACCAAAGCAAACACTATAAATCACCTTTGTTTTTCGTGTCGTCCGCTTTTTTTTTGAACCAGTGGATATGAGAGTATTGGGCAATTGGCACCGTTCATACGTACGTATACACTGGTATGAAGGGCTAATGATCGACTATGGAGTGCATAAAGTGATCTATATGAAGTCAACAAAAAAAGTCAAACATAAACACAACAAAACGCATCACGCGAAACAAAATCCACGAGCGAATCGAACCAAAAAGTGGAATAAATCATACAAAAAAAAAAGAAAAACACATAAACACACACACAAACACACGCAAATGGCTACAACACGGATAGAAAAATGTCATACTTTGAAAATTGCCTGAAGGGTCCTTCTCTGCAGATCTGTAAAGACTAGTCGAGGTTTTTTCGTGTGTCCCATCATGACGTGGTTTTCGGGCTCTTCGGGCTTCTTAGAGTTAACTGTTAGTAGGTGTTAGTAGTTGGCGAGAACGGGCCACCGAACGCGCCCCCAAACGCGCACACACAGACACACAGAGATACACAACCAAACACAATCCAACCAGTTTGATGTTATCCAAGGTAGTGGTAGTAGTGGTAGTAGTAGTACGAGTAGTAGACGTTGTTCATGGCAAGCGAAGAGAAATAAATATGAGTGAAGAAAGTTGGTTAATAAAACACGTGTTAGAGATTCGAGCATATCATACAGGACGAAAAAGGAATGTTGGTATGGAAATGTTGGAGCGGGAAGTGTTGGAGGTTTACTAGTTTTTTTTTTTTCGTTTTTTTTTTTTGCTTTTCAACGCAGCATCGCTAGGGATAGTACATCGAAATAGTAAAGGAAACAATGGAAAAGAGCAATAACCTGGTTTCGCCGATTGAGTTGCTTGAAAAGGAGAAAAGAGAGAGAGAAAAAATCACACAAGGTTAACCATCCATTTGTCATCCCTCTTTCCGGTAAGTTTGGTAGATTACGGAGAGTCAAAACAAAACAACAACACAAAAACACGACTAGCACGAACGAGTAACGGAGTGAGGCGAAACTTTAAAAACAAAAAAAACCAAAAGAAGAAGGAAAAACTGACAAACCAAATGTGCGAAAACAAACGACTTCAATGCAAGTGAAAAAAAAACACGAATGCGGAACTAAACTCAAGTAGCAAAGGAGGGCACAGTAGAAAGGCAAACAGCGAGAAGGAAACAAAACAAAAAAAAAGAAAAAACAAAAGAAAACAAACATTAAAGTGGTTTATCACGTTTCGGGCAGTTTACTCGATGGTGCGCTTACACAGTAAATAATAAAAACAAATAAATAAATACATAATTCTACGCACAATAGGTACTGGACTAGAGCAGATGTGCTAGAACAAAAAGGAAGAGAGCAAATTAAAAGAAATAAAAAGTGAGCGTGCCGGCAAAAACACACCCAAACACACACACAAACACACCAAACAGACAGGGAATGGATCGGTACCTGCGAGCCTGAGTGCAGACATTCGCTGATATTCCGGCTCCTGTATCCATTTGTACATCCGGCGGAACGTTTCGCGGCCCGACTTGAGCTTCGACCACGGTTTCGGGTTCCGCAGCAGATCGGACAGGGTGCCCTGGGACCGGCAGAGGACCCGCTGGGCGAAGATCGCCTGCGGGATGCTGTACCGCTTCAGCTCGGAGCTGATCCGGTGCGCCAGCTCCTTCGTGTTGATCTCCTCCAGGTCCCCGTTCAGGCAGCCGACGTCGCCGAGCGACACGCACGACCCGCTCTTGCCGGCGGCGGCCCCGCCGCCATTGGTCAATGGTTGATTGCACGATTCCTCCAGCTTCTTCTCCTCCAGCTTCACGTGGTCCAGCTCCGACTCCTCGTACACGTCGTCGATAACAATCTCTTTACACAGGTTAAGGTCGCTTATGTTGGTTTTTGAACTGAAAGACTTGTTAAGAAACACCGACTGGTGGTGCTCCTTGCCTGTCAGGATGCTGCCACTACCGCCGCCGCCGCCGCCGCCGCCTCCCCCGCCGCCGCTACTATCACCTCCGCCGGGTCCGGAGCCGTTGCCGGTGCCGTGTAGCACCACGTCCGACCCGTTCGGATGTTCCAGGTATTGCACTGTGCCGCTAAACTGCTCCCCGTCGTCCTTCGGATGGTGCCGCACCACCAGCTCCTTCCCCGACCCGAGGAACCGGTCGTCCAGGCCGGGCGAGCCGCGCACCAGTATGCACGGATCGCCGTTGCCAGCGCCACCGCCACCGCCGCCGCCCTTGATGTCGGCGTCCTGCAGCGTCGGGTCCTTGTCCGGCCCGCCCGCCAGATGCTCCTTCAGCCCGTGCTCCTTCAGCCCGTGCCCCTTCTCCTGCAGCACGTCCGGATGATGGTGATGGTGGTGATGGTGCTGCTGGTGCTGCTGGTGCTGCTGCTGGTGCTGCTGTTGCTGCTGGTGCTGCTGGTGCTGCTGCTGCTGCTGCTGTTGATGGTGATGCGAGTGCACCACATCCCCGCCGTCCGGCGACAGCTCCTGCACCGCGCTCAGATGCACCGGCGAGTGGATGACGCCCAGCTTCTCCAGGTTGTAGCACGAGTTGATCTCGATGTTGACGCCGACCGCGCCGCTGTTGATGCCCGGAAATGCCTCGCAGATGTTGCCCCCGATCGAGTACGCGAACTTGTCCGACATGGTCGAGATGGGGGGCAGCGGCTGCAGCGGCGTGAGCGTCGCGTACGAGGTGTTCGTGTTGAGGCTGACCGGCGAGTCCCGGTCGTGCATCGGCGAGAGCGTCTGAAAGTCGGACGACATCATCGAGTCGACCGAGCCCGGGTTCTGGCTGCCCAGGCACATGTTGATCTGCTGCATGCTCTCCTGCGGATGGATGATCACCGATAGGGCGTCCTGTTTGTGCTGCTGCACCAGAATCACCTCGATCTCGCCGAGCGACGACTGGTCCTGGTGGTGCGGGCTGTGCAGGTGCGGGTCATCCTTTTGCGTTAGATGCTTGCTGATTGCCTGTGTGTGTTGCTGCTGCTGCTGCTGTTTCGCGCTACTCTTGGAGTTCTGGGGAAAAAAGTTTCCACTACTGATAACACAAGGACGATCGTTATTGCATTGCTCCATCGTGTACTGTTCAGCGGTCTGCGTATGGGAGCGCATAGTGGGAGTTTTCGGTGGTTGAAGGGGAGAGTGGGGAAAGGACCGCAAACGATGGGGAAGAAACAAGAAGATGAAGCAAACAAAAATAGAGCATGAGTTCCAGAAACACACACAGAGCAGGAAAACAGAGAGAAGAAGAGAGAGAGAGAGAGAGAGAGAGAGAGAGAGAGAGAAAATATTAACAAAACTGTCACACACTCGGGCACACTTTTCTATTTGTTGTTGTCTGTGTTTCAAATAAGAAAAGGGAAAAAAAACCTTCTCCAGCTATGACGTACTAAAATAGCTCCTCCTGATGCAATATAAAAACACTCCCTGCCTACCTCCCATCCTCTTCTCTTCCCTTCTCCTAGTCGTGTCTTCTTCTTGTTCGTTTTGCCCTTTTTCCTCGCTTTTCCTGCTCTCCTACCGTGGAGGGTTTCTTCGTCAGTTATTTTACTACTTTCACACGCAACCACACACACACACAACAACACTCACGTACGCATGAATTCCCTTCGCACCCCCCCCCCCCCCCCCCTTAACAAGATAGACCTCCATCATTCATTTCCCTCCACCTTCCTCTACCCCTTCCCGAACTCTAAACACTGTGTAGGTAAGGGCCTTCCCTCCCCCCCCCCCTCCTCTTTCTCATCCCTTGGTCGTCGAGCTCCATCACGCGTTTGGCAATGCGTATCCCTCGTTTCAGTGGCCCTTACCTCTCTCACTATCGTGCTCTCTCTCTCTCACCCTTGCCACCCTTCCCCCCCCCGTCCCACCACTAAAAAAAGGATGAATGTTTCATTAAAACAAAAAGAAAACGTGCCCCAAACTTATGATATAATCCTTCCCGCACACACATTTCGCTAGCGCTGCGTGTGTTTGTTGTTTTTCTGTTTTGAAACGTGTTTGTGCACGCGTGCGTGTGTGTGTAAGTGCGCGCGCGCGCACGTTTGTGTTTGTGTGTGTGTGTGTGTGTGTGATCATCATCATTTTGCTTTTAATAATTCAAACCCTGCTGCTTCTGCTCCCTTTGGGCAACCCAATTTCCACGAATGAAGGGGAGGGGGGTTAAAATGTTAGAGGGGCGAGCTGAGAGACACACATACATACACACACACACACACGCACACAGTGTCTCCTTTACTGGCAGTGGGAAAGCGAAGTGAGGGAAAATGGAAAAAAATATCACACACACACACATACAGACACACATTCGGACACACACACAGCACCAGCAGGAGGAAAACTTTGTTGATTGAAAAGTTTTTTTTCGGAATAGTTACACACACACACGCACACACGGCGGTCCAAAAAATGGTTTGAACAGGATGATTGGAGAGGCACGGGGTGGTGGTGGCGGTGGCGGTGTATGATGTATTTTCCTCGAGGGCTGGTTTCACTTCGGCGTATTTTTTGTGTTTTTTTTGTGTTGTTTCGAACGTTCGCAGCGCGCGCCTGCAAGTATGCAATCACTCACTGTTTGTGTCTGTGGCTTTGTATGTGTGCGTGCGTGCGTGCTGCACGCCTGGCGAATCCTTACCAGCCTTATCTCTCCCCTCCCCCTGCTCCTTCCCCCAACCAATTTGCGCCGAAGGAAGAAGAAGAAAAAAACAGAAAAAGTGAAAAAAAACTTCACACACACACACACACGTGCAAAGGATGAAGCACGAAGGAAAATGGCTCCCGTGTTTCCCTACCCGCTGTTGGGCGCAAAGAAAGGGTCGCGGGTTTTTTTTCTCTCTCTTTCTTTTGTATTATTAAACCCACCTCCTTCGTTTTTTTCACTCTCCCTCTCTCTCTCTTTCTCGTGCGTTTTTCCGCACTTTGCACACAACCGCGGGAAACGAAGCGAGTGGCTGGTAGGTGCCATTGTGGGGGGAGGAGGAAGAGCAAAGCACACACAAAAAATAGCTAAATTAACCTGCCTGAGAGAGAGTGAGAGAGGGAGAGTAATAAAGAGAGAGAGAAAAGGGAAAAGCAAAGCGAGAGAAGAAAAAAAGATCCAGAAAAGCCCCTCCAGCCGTACCATTTCCGGATGAAACACTCGCACACACACACACATACACACAAACACACGCACGCATACAGCAAGGAAACAAAAACGCACACACACACACATACACACACGGGTGCCGTTGTCCGGTTGTGGTAGGGAAAAAACGGGAAAAACTTCTCTCACCTGCCCAAATCGGCCACCGCGAAAACAACAACGGAAAATCAACCCCCCCCCACCCTACCTCCACCCCTTCCGCACCCAATCACTACGCTGGTATGAAATGTTTCAAATTGTTCTCGCGACAGTTTTTCCACTACGCGTTTTTCCATCAACAAATTTTCATCGACACACACACACACACACACGCACAGACACACATACACATACACAAACAGCCCTTCGCTCCTTCTGGTCGTTTCATCGCCTTTTGCACCTGAACAGCCACACACACACACAGTAGCGCACACAGAAACATACACGAAAATGGTTTGAAGGGGGAGGAGGAGGGTGTTGGGAAATTTTTAATGCATTTGGCAATGTTGCAGGGACCCGGAGCAGAGCCGAGCAGAGCAGATAGGTTCTGTTCGGTGGGGGGGGGAGGTTGATGTGGAAGGTGGGCGGGGGGTGTGTGAAAAGAAAAACTCTGTGCGTGCGTGCGAAATCCATTTTCCAGCAAGCCCCCCCCCCCTCCTCCCCTTAAAACGCGCACACACTCACACGCGCACATACATACACAGACACAGAGCCACCCCCGCAACGAGTCACCTGTACCTGAAGTCATGTTCCATCGAGAGTTGGTTGCAGCGCTTTTCGTTTTTCCGTGTTCAGCAGCAGCCCCGGGAGCACACACCGTACGGCACCACACACGGGCGCTATATCCTCACGTACGATGACGACAAACGGCGAACGACGACGACGACACACACTTGTTTTATCAATGCGCGAATGTTTGCAAATAGAGTGGCCTGCCTGACACACTCTCGCGGTTTGGAGGGTGCCTGCGAGCGTGAAAAACTGGCGAACCATCCACCGTCAAATGCGGTCCCCCTCCTGGGTTTGCTGGTGCGATGTGTGCGTGCACAGCTCGTCCCCGTGTGTGTCGGTGTGTCGGTGTGTGTGTGTGCGTGTTTTTTCTTCTTCTTGCGTCGTGCGCCCGAATGAGAGCGTTTGCGCAAGGTTTACACAGCCACACAGGGGATGACGGGTTTTCTTGGGAAAAAAGGACGCTTTGACAGCTTGCACGGAATTTGACGTTTTTGCTCCTGGCCTGAGCAAACAGGACTAGAGGGGGGGAAGGGAGACACAATTTCAACGGTTGAGCATTTTGGGTTCAAATTATTGTTCGAAAAAAAAACTAAAAAAAAATGTTACAAAAAAGTCACTAAAATATGGAAAAAATGCAAGAAATAATTACAAACAACACTCATGATCCCTTCGAACAAGATTTATACATGATAGGGGTAGTTTTGGGACAGTGATGTTTGACATTTGGGCTGTATGAGTGGTGTAGTTTTTTCACTGGTCCAAACAAAGAAGGAAATTTGAAAAGGGTTTTTTTGTGTCGAGATAATTTTCTGTTCCCATGTAGCTGGGGATATTTCCACAGACATTCGAGCAGGTTTTTTCCCCATTGGAAATATTTGCATTTTCTTGAATTATTGAATTTGACATGTTGTGAGGGATGCTGCATTCAACTCATAGGTTTGATTTTTTTGATCCAATTCCTTTTATTCATGGTTAAATTTCAGTGACATTATATTATTTATGCGTTAAACATTTACAAATCTGTAAAATTGTGTACCCAAATAGCCAGCTCGAATTCTAAAGCTAATGTGTATGGAGGCTTGTTAAGAACATTGCCGAATTTGGTGAAAGTTTATAGCTTTTTGAAGCATCCCAAGTGCCACAAATCCACTAAACGTCCACTAAACGCCTTCTAAACGCCTCAAATTCTCTACCTAAACGAATATAGAAAGACTTCGTTTAGCAGACGGCAAACGACTCATGCATTCTAAAAATAGCAAAAAAGCTGGTGACGCCATCTGTTTGTGGGATACCCAACCTGTGGAGCTTCCTCGCTTGAGGAGAGCTTTCTCATTTCCTCTGTACTGTTGTATGGTTTCGCATTGAAGTTATGCATCGCTAGAACTAGAACGGCGATACGATTGTTTAAATACTAAACTCCAACGGAAACCACCAGCACTGAAGCAAGTGAGATTTGAGTTATGGTCGTTGGTGTTGATACCCACGTATCTGACCACACGACCATTCATATAGGTTTTTGCTCAGAAAGTTAGAAGGCTATATAGGTCATGATAAGATGAAACTTGTCGAAACACATTGCAAGAACAGGATAGCAATATAATGATGAGTTGTAATACGCCATCTATTGATCAAACCAATAAAGCTGTGGAGCTTTCATTTTTTTATATGGATATTAAATTTTCCAGTCGTTTAAGCTTAATCTGTGGCGCTTGGGATGACATCGGTACAGGTGGCTCTTATGAAACTGCCAAAGACTGACGGCATCAATCGTCTCTTAATTGGTGAACAAGTTACCTTAGTTATTTCAGAAAGGGATATTATGTGAAGTTTACCGTAAATTTGTAAAATTCTGTGAAACCTGCGATCATACACTGTTCACAAATAAATATGCACACACCCAAGTAGCACAATCCCGTTAAGAAACCGTTAAAAGTATGCCTAAAAGTATTACTTTTAGCTTTCCATACAGCAGTAATTTTAGGGCTTACAACACTGCGTAACGCTTTCCTGGCTTCGTCAATGCTTCGTTAAAAATTAAAATTTTGCCGGTATTTTAACGAAAAATATCAAACTCAACGAACAAATCGACAGAGATGGCTGTATTGCTCTTTCTCATTCTATATGCATTTTCTAGATCTTCGTTAAGTTACAACAGAAGGTGTTAATATTTCTTGGAATAAATGCATAAATTCACCACAAATACTTTTATTCGACATTTCATCGTTTTGTCACTGCATATTGTCACTTTATCACATAAGTTTCTTTCATTCCATGGGTTTCTTCCATTATATTAGCATGGAGGTCAGCTGCAGCCGTGGACGAAAAACTTGATGTCCAAACGCTATCCAAATCCAATATGCTGCGGAATATAAAACTTATGTAGCTCGTGTGAAGATAATGGTAATATCGATACACTGACCTGTTATAAAATCATGATGACACACAATTAAACATTAGTTGATAGAAATTGTCGCAGACGCTTGGTTTTGTTGCCATCTACACAAAAGCTACACACACGAAGCTTGACGAACTTTTTGACATAAGAAATGGAGGCGCCATGTACGTGACCATGTACAGTATGTCTCAAAAATTATCGTCATCAAGAGCATGTTATTTTTCCCAAGAAAAATAAATTTTTATGAAATTTTTTCTCATTTGCAATATTGCATACCCTTTATCAAACTCTTCACATATATTATTTGAACATATGAAATTTTATTTTTTATTTTTAAATTATTTTTTATTATCACCGCAGATTCAAATAGAGGAATAAAAGAAAACACATAGTTTTCAAACAGTTAATAAATAAAATGGTTTGGTGTAAAAAAACGCATTATCACATACATAAGAATGAAAAAATGATTTTCCGAATATTGAATAAATTGGAAATGGTGTAGATAAAATTTGAAAAACACTGTGTGTTATATTACCCGAATCGATAAAAACGAGTGTAACGAATACGTCGTTATGATGTAACGCTGGCCAATGTCATATTCTCTTAAGAAACTCTATTTGATTTTTAAAAGCTTTAAAAAACTGTTAATAATCAAATAGAGTTTCTTAAGGCTACTTGGGCACTTAAACAAATTGTGTTCTTTATGTCAATGATGACGCAGCTTTTCAGTCTAGGCTTGCCTCAGGAATGTTCGAAACCGCCAATTAAGGTACTATATAGTCCCAGCTTCGTCCGTCGCGACAGGTTCTTTGAGGTGAACTTATTTTTTCAGGCTGTAGAATGACCGGTTGGCAGTCAGCATCCTTGCACGCAACTCAGCCACCATGCTGTTGTCGTTGCAGACCTTTGACCCGAGATGGGTGACTTCTGGGACGACTTCAAAAGTGCGTTCACCTATCTGCACGTCACGCCTTCGTAGGTTTGGATTATTTATTGGTAGGGACGCTGTTGTTGCCACCATCAGTTGGGTCTTTGCCTCTTTTAAAACATAAAGAAAAAATCCCTGCAATGTAACACAAGGAAACTGCTTAGGCACTCTCCAAGAACTTTGATGCTGTTTATCTACTGCAAAAGGTGAATTCAAGCAGCGATCTTTAGCGGGCCAAAATTGGCCACTGATTTGAATCCAAAATTGGGCAGAATCTGTGTGCAATGATAACAGTCTATGTTGAGTAAAATCCTTATAAAATCCGTCTCTGAAGGAACACCATTTTAACTCATTCAAATTAAGCTACTCCAACAGATCACCATATTCAGTCAAATCCTAGATCTTTTCAATGCAATGAATAATGTCCTGTTTACTATTTGAACTTTGGTACTGATCTTTGCTTGGGGTATACCCTAAGGGCCCAAAATGTACTAAACAACCTCTAATAGTGCTATTACGGTTTCTTGATAGAATTGTAATCGGTATCATATGGTGCGTTTGATAGAAATTGACTTTATTGAAGGCTGTTGCTGATGTAAATGTTGATTTTGATGCACATTGTTATGTTTTTAATTCTTATGTTACGGTGCATTTGAATTGGTCTACAGATATGGTCAATATTTTAATAATTGTTACAATAATGGATTAAAACGTTCCTGCAACTTTTTCCATCGACCAGCAAACGTCTTTTTTAATTTTGAAAACGACCCAACCCAATTGACATTTGCTCGAAAATGCTTCGCACACATCTGCTCGACTGGTAATTTTTGCCACTCCAGCAGTCGAGCGGTCGAGCAGTCAGGTATTAGCAGAAGAAAAAAAATCCCCTTTTTTTCGGAGCTCGCAAGCAGCGCTGTTGTGTGAAGCCGAGTGTGCACGGCGAGACGAGCGAACACACAGGCACAGCAGCGCGTCGCAACTTCAGCAACTTCGTTCGTTCGTTCAGCGTTAGTTTCCCTTTTTATTCCCGATTCTTTCCTTTCCGGCCAGCTCTCGCCTTTTGCCTTGCGGCCAACCGTGTTCGCCACCGTAAAAAATGGCCATCCCGAGCTGAGCATCCGCGCGGCGGTGTTCCACACCCTTGGTCGGTCCAGCAATCCAAGGTGCTTTCCCGGTCCACCACCTCCCCCTCCCCCCCCACCCGATCCTGCTCCAGGGAGGCAGATCCGCGCGGAGAAGGGCAATCCCGGGAATGGCCGCTGCTACGGGGTTTGTTGGATTTCATCTTGCAACCTATTTTTTGTCTGCTTGTGCTCGTATACGTGTATGTGTCGGTGGTTGGTGGGCCGTAAAAGGGCCCGAGTTCCACTTTTTTCTCGCAGCAGCAGCAGCAGCACCGCCACCACCACCACCACCCGCAGGTCAAAGGGAAGATTCGTCGCACCGTTTGGTAAGCGTAAAGTGATTGTATATGTGTGCGCGTGTGTAGGTGCGTATGTGTGCACCGTAAACGAAGTGAAAATGGGCTTGAGGGGGGGGGGTGTGGGAGAGGGAGAGGGGAGGAAGGGGTGTGTGTGTGTGGGTGGGTGGGCATAACGCAAGGGCGGAGAATGTGGGACGGGGTGTGGTAGTGATTTTCATTTTCGTATGATTTGTGCCCATTTCTGCGTCTGTGTATGTGGGTGTGTGTGTGTGTGTGTGTGTGTGTGTGCGTGTGTGCAGAGGAAGGCAGAATAGCAATCATTTTAACTTTAATTAAATGTGCGTTTATTTAAAACAAAAAGTGTTCACAATTGAAGATGGCACGAAGTGCAATCGGCAGAAAAGAAGCAAATAAAGAGCCACCCACCCTCCTCCATCACGCGGTGGGTGAAAAGGGTGTGCGTGTGTCCGTGCGCGCATGTGAACCTGTTCGTGTGTGCGCGTGTGTGTGTGTGTGTCTATGTATGTGCGTCGGTGTGTGACAACTTAAATGCCAACAAAAAGTGACGATTATTAAATCGCATCGCTGTTGGCCTCCGTGTATATGTGCGTGTGTGTCGATAGAGCGAAAAAAAGAGCTTCCTCCTGTTGGGCAGGGGATGAAATAATTGGGAGATAACTCTCCACCTCCCTTTCGCTGCACACACAACCTGCCACCTCCTCGATCAATTCAATCGCAGCAATCAAATTAAAAAAAAAGAAAAAGAGAAAAACTACGCGTCGTATGTCACGCAGTGCACGGGCGAGGCGGTGGGTGGCGTTTCTCTAAAACCCCACCCACCTGCACCCTCGCGCATACGGCCGAAGGCGCCCGAACCCATCAGCAAAGCGGGCCCAGCAGGGAGAGAAAATGGCGGTTGGCGGTGCTTCTTTTTGCAATTTTCTTTTTTTGCAAATGTATGCAAAAAACCAGGGGGGGTGGGGAATGTCACCAAACGAAAAAAAAGAAACGCCTTTTCAAAACGGGGGAAAGTGCAACATTAACATAACACGCATTTCTATCATCCTTATCACGCGTCACGAGCGTACACACAGACACGCGTGATACATATTTGCCCTTCCCGGGTTACCACCCGCCATTGTTGCCGATTCCGATTGTTCTTGCGCTTTTCTTCGCTTGCGATAACAAGGGGAAAAGCAAAATTAAAAAAAAAAAACTCCTTCATATGCGCGACACAGACACACACTCATCGGGAAGCGAGAAGCATCAAATTTTATGCTCTGGTTCGTCATCGTCACCACCACACACAAGCGCCAGTGCACAGAGCATACACACACACGCACACGGCAGCAAGAAGGAGAGACGAAAAAAATGTTAAATAGGGGCGACTCTTTAAGGTGTGTTTATACAGCGCAAGCCTCGACCATGTTTCCTTCTTTGCTGCTGGTTCTTCGTTTTAAGTTTTTTTCCCCCTTGTGTGTTTTTTTTTTTAATGGGTAATATGAGCTGTATGTTGTGATGACAACATAGACACACACACACACACACACACATACGGGTACGGGGTGGTGGGTTGCGTAGGAAAGTGGCCGTTTTTATGCTATCCAGTGGGGGAGGATGGACTGGTGGCACACAGGCCGAGGGTGCGCGCGGGTGTACGCACACGAATGAGGGCGACG
Organism: Anopheles merus; assembly: GCF_017562075.2. Taxonomy (NCBI): domain Eukaryota; kingdom Metazoa; phylum Arthropoda; class Insecta; order Diptera; family Culicidae; genus Anopheles; species Anopheles merus. The sequence goes on along the minus strand of NC_054081.1, from coordinate 946,099 downwards.
AAAAGGGGGAAATTAACATAATCACCCAAAGATAAAATGGGGGAAGAAGAATTGGGGAGATGACTATGGCAGCGGCCATTAAATTTGTTGCACGAAAGGAATTAAACTATTTCGCTTTTTTTTTTATTTATGCTTTTTGTGTCCTTGTTTTTTTTTTTTGGTTTTTTTTCCTCAACGATCCAACGTGAAGTGTTCGTTGAGTTTGTGTTTTGTGACGAATTTACCGAGCAAATGCCAGTCGGGAGGGGAAGTTAATGATGTTGGGGTGCAAATTAGTGTTGGGACCTACCCGTTTCCGTGTTCGGAATCAATTCCGTAGCCAATTCCGACTCTGGAAACGATTCCAATTCTGAAGCTAATCCCGGAGTCAACTCCGATTCCGGAATCAGAATCGACTCCGGGAATCGCAATTTGCTCCGGAATCGTAATCGGAATTGACTCCGGAATCAAAATCATTTGTGGAATTGAAATCTGATGTTTCAGAAATGAAATCAGTCTCGGAATCTCCTTGAGAATGGATCGTTTAACAAATAAGTTTGGATTTTGGATAGGACCCAAACACCGATTCTCATGCAGATACCGAAACCGACTCCGATTACGGAACCAATTCCAATTCCGGAGCTAATTCCCGAACCAATTCCAGAAGCTGATTCCGGACCTACTATCCGGAATCGTTTCCTGAACACTTCTGAGCGAGCTGGAATTAATTCCGACGAAAACTTAATTTTTCCCATCACTAGTGCAAATGCAATTATTGTTTTTTCCCCACTTCCATTTCCATTTCCTGTCCCTTTTCCATTTCCTCTACATTGTTTTTCCACTCCCGTTTTCCCCTCTCCCCCTGTCCCGTCCGTTCATAATGTTCCATACCATCCGTCCGTGCCTGCCATTAATCGAATTACATAATTGTGACTCTAATGAACTCGCTTCTTCGCTCGCCATATATCAAATCTTACTTACAGCTTTACCTCCAACTATATATAAATATATACATACACATATACAATCTTTTACCACTTTCCAGCAGTGCGAAAAATGCACCAAAACATACGAAAGTATGCTAAGCAAGCAAACAAAACGAATGGATTCTCTTGCAAACAAGCGTTGATTGCGATCTGTGTGCGATTTAAATAAAATGTGTACCGTGAAGGCGGCTACACAATGAATACCGGAAAAAACACGCAAAACGTACCTTTGGTGTTATTTTTTTTTACTATATATTTATATTCTACATTGTCTAAATTGTTTAAAGTGTTGTAATGTATTTTGCACCTGTTATTTATATTTACACACACCTTTTCCCCCCCTCAAAATATTCCCAGCCGTTAAATGCATTTTCCTTTCAAGCGTTGTGATTATATTTAACTGTCTATTTAAATTTCAAGTTTTTCAACTGTATTTTATGAAAAAATCATACTTGTTTCATCGACCTGTGTGCCCAATGTATCAACTTTGCACTGCGTCGTTACATGTCTTGCTTCTGACACACATTGATAATTTACCAACATTTTCCCTAGCGATTCTATTGTGCCACCAGCTGCCACGTTCAAATAAATGCTCTCCATGATGATAATATCACCACACAAACGAGTGCATATAAATACGCGTGTGCGCAAAATACATCTCTCAATACTTAAACAAAGCCATGATTTCATCAAGCAAAAAGCATCGCGAATGGATTCTCTTGAACAAACACGTTGGTCAAAAACTGCGAACAAGTGTCAAACCATGCTAACCCGAAACATTACTCCCGCACGGCTGGTGTGTGTGTGTGTGTGTGCGCGCATTTTTCCCATCCTGCCACGCACATGCCGCCCGGTCTCGTTTTTTCTCTCTTCTTTCTTTGTTTCTTTTCTCTTTCTTCCCCAAAACCGCAGGATAATCCTATTTAATGAAACGAACAACTTAGTTATAATGAAATTACGCGAAAAATTACATTTTAAGATTTAAACTTTAGAAAAAGTTTTACAAAATTATAAACCTCGCATTATTTATAACTTACATTTAACTATAATTATATCTTAATCATATATATATATATTGAGCTAAATATATATGTATACATATACTATTAATTAACAATTACCGGATCGCGCAAAGAACCCGGTAGAACTTATACACAAAGGAAGTGGAGGAAGAAGAAAGGAAAAAGGCTCCATCTTTTACAATACAACCACGCAACAAACCGCAAACAAACAAAACAGAACGAACGAACGCAAGACACAAAACACCACAAAAATAAACACACACACACACATACGCCACAAAATTACACAAAGATGACTACTCGCAAACAGACAAAATTCTCCACCAAAATTCAGTTCTACCTGAAGCACAGAGAGTCGCGGATACTGAAGCTATGCAACGACACGATCGGGCCGGTGCCAAACGATTCCCTCAGCAAAGCGATCTTCAGACTGTTGTCCAAACCGGTAGACAATAAAGGCATTATACAACTTTTTGTCGACAAGGTAAGGGTGCGTGGGGGGAGCGGGGCGTCCAGTCTCTTTGAGCAGGCAACTCATACAGTGTTGTTCTTTGCAGGGCCAGCCAACTGCTCAATCGACTGTCACGAGCAGCAGCAGCAGCAGCAGCAACAGCAGCAGCAGCAACAACAGCAACAACACTGTGAAGACCGTTCTGCCAGAGTATCAGAAGGAGGTGGAGCGCTTCCACGGGCGCATCATCTGCAACGACAACACCTGCATCATCGACCCGGTCGCCTCTCCCAAGAACGACAGCAATTCGGGCAATCCTCGCACCCACTCGTTCCGAATTGTCTCGTTCAGCAAGGAGAGCGGCGTCACCGCCGGCGGCGACACGTTCGCGCCCGCCGCCGACGAGGACGACGCGCCGGCAGTGGTCGGTGGTGCCGGTGCGGCGCAGGAGCAGGAGCAGGCACAGAACCTCATCACCCGGTCGCCGCCGGCCGCACGGTCCCCGTCGGCCGGCCCGGCTGCTGCCGCCAGCGTGGTACCGCTGGCGGGCTCGACCAGCAGCCACAAGGCGATCCTGATGTGCTTCAGCTGCAAGCTCAGCTTCGGCACCTGCCGGTCCTTTATAGCGCATGCCAAAATCGAGCACAGTCTCACACTGAACGACTACGAGCGGATGCTGCTGGAGAAGAACTACAGCAGTGCCATCATACAGACGAACGCGGAGAAGCAGTTCTTTTTCCTGGTTCCTTTCGAAGAGAAATCTTCAGCCAACAGTAACAGTAGGAAGCACGTGGAGGGCGACGAGAGATACAAGACCAATAGTAGTAGTAATAATGGTAGCAACAACAGCAGCAGCAACAGCAGCAGCAGTAGCAGCAGCAACAGCAGCAGTAGTAGCGGCGGTGGCAACAACAACAACAACAACAACAACAGCATCAGCAACAGTGCAGCCAGCGCACTCATCGGACCCGGAAGCGGCACGGCCGTCGGTGGCGGCCCCATCCTGGGTGGCAACATCAATGGCAATCACAGTAGCAGCACTAACAACAACGGCAGCAATGGCAACAGCAACAATCTCATGAACAGTACCGCCAACAACGGCATCCTGGGGCTACTCTCGCATCAACAGCAGCTCCAAGCACACCAACAACAACAGCAACAGCAGCAGCAGCAGCAACAACAACACCAGCAGCAGCAACTCCAGCTACAGCAGCACCACCTGCAGCAGTCTGCGATGGGTCTGCCGGCGGATGTGTTCGCGTCCGGCGGCCTCGGGTTCGACGCCGGCGGCAGCTTCCCGAAGCTTGTCGCCAACAATGCGCTGCTGTACGAGATGGACAGCAAGCTGCAGCAGAGCTGGAAGCTGGCGGCGGAAAAGTACAGCAACGCGATGAACGAGAGCGCAGCGATTGCGGCGGCTGCGGCGGCTGCTGCCGCTGCCGCGGCCGCTGCTGCCGGCAGCGAAGGCGAGAAGAAGGGCGGCGTGGCCAGTGCGGCTGCGGCCGCCGTCAGTGGGAAGCTGCTGACCGACTTCCTGAACCAGCAGAAGATGCTCTCGTCCGTGGGGGAAAATCTCTACGGCAAGCAAAACAAGTTCCTCGAGCTGATCAGCTCGGCGGCTGACATGAAGCTGAATCCGCTGGCGGCGGCTGCGGTGGCGGCTGCAGCCTCCAACAAGGGCGCACCCGGACCGGTGGAGCTCGGGGCAGGAGGCGGCGTCGGTGGTGTTGGAGGTGGTGCCGGTGGTGGTGGTGCTGGTGGTGCTGGTGGTGACTTCCATCTGAAGAAGTACAGCCCGGTCGATCTGTACAAGCAGCTGATCGCGAACAACTTCCGCCCGGAGGCGATGGACGTCGGGGAGGAGCTGAAGAGCGAACATCAGATCAGCGTGAAGAAGCTGGAACCGTAAGTAGACAAGTGTGCGGGACAGAGAACGGCAGAATCTGCTCCAACTAACTCGCTTTCACGCTTGCAGGGAACCGTCGACGGCGTTCCGGAACAGCAACTTCAGCCCGAACATCTCGACGCGCAACTCGTGCAAGACGCTCAAGTGTCCGCAGTGCAACTGGCACTACAAGTACCAGGAAACGCTCGAGATACACATGCGCGAGAAGCACCCGGACGGCGAGACGGCCTGCAGCTACTGTCTGGCCGGGCAGGCCCATCCGCGGCTGGCGCGCGGTGAATCGTACACTTGCGGGTACAAACCGTACCGCTGTGACATCTGCAACTACTCCACCACGACCAAGGGCAACCTGTCGATCCACATGCAGAGCGACAAGCATCTGAACAACATGCAGGACCTGAACGGCATGATGAACAAGAGCAACCAGAGCTTCCTGAACCTCGCGACGCTGCAGGCGAACGAGAAGGTGGTGAACAGCTCGCGCAACCAGTATATGGCGGCGGCTGCAGTAGCGGCGGCCAGTTCACCGCTCTCTTCACTGTCGGGCAAGCTCGGCGGAGGTGGCGGTGGTGGTGGTGGTGGTGGTGGCGTTGGCGGTGTTGGTGGCGGCGGTGGAGGTGTTGGTGGCGGCCCAGGCAGTGCCCAATCGAAGGAGAGCGGCCCGGTCGGGTACGAGACGGGCGGGCGACCAAAGTCCTTCTTCAAGTGTGACATCTGCAACTACGACACGAACATCGCACGCAATCTGCGCATCCACATGACGAGCGAAAAACATATCAGCAATCTGAACTCGTTCCAGTCCAGCTTCAACCAGCTGAAGAGCCTGCAGAGCCTGCAGCAGCAGCACCAGCAGGCCCAGCAGCAGCAGCAGTCAGACAGTCTCGACTACCTGAGCGCGATCAATCTGAACACGCTAAAGGAGGACTCGCCGATGGCGCGCGTGGACGAGTATACGGCGGCGGCGGCTGCAGCGGCCGCAGTGGCGGCTGCCACCTCCGCTGGCAATACTGGCAACAGCAACAGCAGCAACAACAACAACAACAATGGCGGTGGTAGCAGTGGTACCAGCTCGGGCAGCCTGAAGCCTCTGTCGATGCCGTCGTCTCCGTTCGGCGCACCGCACGAGACGGCGACGCCCGATTCGCTCTTCCTGAACCAACCCTCGCCGTTCAGTGGAGCAAGCGAGCCGGGCACAGACCGGGACTACCACCAGCACCACCATCATCACCACCAGCACCAGCTGGACGAGGACAAGAACCCGCTGCACTTCGATCCGCCGGTCCGGCTGTCGCTCGACCCCGCCACCTACTACAGCTGTCTGGTGTGTGCCGACTTCGAGACGAACAGCCTGGAGGAGCTGAAAAAGCACGTGCTGAAGGACCGGAGCAGCAGTGCGATGGACACGATCCTAATCGCTGGCCAGGAGTGTCTGCTGTGCGGGCAGAAGGCCCACGACCGGGTGGAGATGGAGCGGCACCTGAAGGCGGACCACCATCTGCGCCGGCTCGAGCTGATGATCCATCTGCTGGAGGGGCGGGACAAGGCGGCCACCAAGCTGCGCCAGTTCGTTGGCCAGGAGCTGTACAAGAAGCTGCAGCTGATCTTCCCATTGGCGGAGGAACCGAAATTTGCGTACGATGAGATGCCAAGCGTCAGCGAAATTTCGCGCTCTCCGCTAATGCTGCTGCTCGAGCCAAAAACCGAGCTGATCGAGCGGGACTACGGGACCGGCGCGAACGGTATCGATGGTGAGCGTAAGTGTGGACTGATGCAGCAGAAGATTTTTCTCTTTTTGTATATTCAACCATTCGTTTTTGTTTTTGCTTTTTCAGAATCATCTTCACCGTCGTGCCCGGACAACGTACAGCTCAAGTGTAACTGCTGCAACTTCTACACCACCTCGCTGGAGAAGATCGGCATCCACAGCCTGTCGGAGAAGCACATCTTCCGGCGGATCTGTTTCGACTATCTGCTGCTCATCTCTAGCGAAAAGTCCAGCCTGGCGACGACCGTAAAGAGTGAAGGCAAGTGTGCACTAACCCACCGCTCACCGAACTTGTTGATGCGAATTGTTGGCTACTTGCAGATGGAACAAAGCAGCAGTCCTCGCCGAAAGCTAGCCAGCTGATGCTGACCTGCGTGCCGTGCTGCTTCAAGACCGACCACATCTACTACATGATACACCATCTGAAGAAGAGCTGCAAGGTGGAGCAGAACATCAACCTGCTCGGGTTGCGAAACATCTTCAAGCTGACGGCCAAAGGTAGGTGGTCTTTCCTATGTCAAGGTCTTTACATATCTATCTAGCTTGCCTGCAGTAAAGTAAACGATGTTTTGGCAGTTTTGAAGTAAAGTTTTTTGCTACGAAAAACTCACTATAAATTCAAATTCGATGAACCAAGATGTAAAAAGAGATAATTCAATGAAATTGATATAACAATATGATCTTTTCGATCATCTTTTAAGTAACTCCTTATTTTCCAATTTTGTGAGCGTATTTTCAAGTCATCACCGATATTTGGTCTGGCGAGTTGACCTCTTCTATGATTTCGGCTGCCCGTATCCATTGATTTTCCCTGCCAGGCTTCTAAAACAACAATCATGTTTCAACGCAACGCAATCGCGTCAAATTTCTTGACTCGAATGGTCCTTATGAGAGAGTTTGTCATGAGTGACCGCGCGCTGGTACTTATCCACTTATTATAATGAGGGCTATTTAATTATATATTGTGAGACACTACATGGCCATTCTTGGACAATTCTTGACAATTCTTGAATGCTTGAAAGCAAATTAAATCAAACAGATTACTGATTGTATCTGCATCACTGGAGATAAAGACTTAGATTGTGATGCACAATTACCAATGACCAATTAGACTGATGACTGAAAAGCGTCAGTCAGTTTCGGATGTAAAAGTCATGGCTGCGGGTACCATGATGTATTGATCGCTGTACGATAGCGCATTATTAATCATGGTGCTTCAAGATTCCAGAAATTTCTAAGTGGAACGCAATGAGAGTAGCTTCGGAGGCCGGTTTTTAGCCCTGTTTGATGGTCTAATGTTTGGCATGCATGGAATGCCGTAGGAACCAATGCGTAGAGCCCAAATCACCCGGAGGATTATCTTGCTATGGAGAGAATAATGAGTGAGACTGATACCAATCTTCAAGAAAACGAGTGGTCATAAAAATGTTGGACATGCATTTACATGTTGCGGGTGTAAATGCTGCTCAAGGAGCTCAAACATGACACCATCATTTTGTGGAAGTGTTAACAGTAATTACTGGACAAAATAACCTTTAGGAAAGACACTGAGTTTCTACTTATAAACCATATTCTTTTAGAATACAATGTACAGTAAAATTGTTCTTATTTCTGACATATCGAACGTTTTCGCGTGCAGCAGTTGCGCATATCCAGATTGAACGGAAATTAAAGTGTGTGGCGAAAAAAAATGGCCGCTAATTTGTTTGTTGGTACGAAAAGACATCAATCATGCTACGGAAAGCCAAATCCGTTTGCACGACGCGAGAACGACTGCTCGAAATCTGCTCGACCTGCCCGCTTCATTTAATTGTACCTGCCGGTTCTCTATCTCGCTTTCCTCGATCTCTGCCCCACCTACCTCTCCGGGGCATACAGGCCATCTCGCTTGCACCCCTGTGTGGAACAGTGTACGTGTGTGTGTGGATGAATGTGTATCAATGGACGGAAATGGACATGACTCTTAATTTATTGTCACCTCGTTTCGCTACGGGTTTCTCTCGCGCTGAAGAAATTTATGAATGCCATCTTTTCACATTTGCTTTGCGCACCGGAAACGGGTTTTATTGTAACACAAACGGCTGTTTACGACCGCCGTGGACCCATCCATCATGCTGCCTCATATAATGCTCATATAGGTATGTGAATTAGTTTGTCGAAGAAAAAAAAACGCAATCCATGAGACAATTTTTGCAAACTAATTGAACTAATGAATCATCAAATGAAGATTAAAAAAATTGCTGCTTCTTAGGTCTTCAATTCCAAAACTAATATTTAAAGAAAAAAGTGTGAAAAAAAGAAAAGGAATGAAAAAAAACCCAAAAGAACGTCAATTTGTTTACACGCTCAATATAAATTATCAAAAACTCCACACAGAAAAACACAACAACAAAAATGCAGAGCCCGTTGCAGCCCGTCAAACTTTTTATGGTGTCGTTTTAAGATTAGTGTCGTTTTAAGAAGTCCGTCAAACTTTTTATGGTGTCGTTTTAAGATTAATATTTTCATTTCCCCCTTTGCTTTTCCGCTTGCCATACGTTGGCACGCCCCGGCTAGAGTTGCTGGCTAAAGCAAGCTGCGCAGTGTATGAATCATGAAGACGAAGAGGAAGACAAAGAAACATAGCTAGGTAAAAAGAGACCCCTTGAAGTAGATAAAACACGTACATCGAACGGGCATGAAAAGAGGAGTCGATACAAAGGAAAAACAGGGCCAGAGGAAAGCCGGGGGAGAAGAGCTACATGAATAAGCAAATACATTTTTCAATTGAGTGTATGTGTGTGTGTGTGTGTGTGTGTGTGTGTGTGTGTGTGTGTAAAGAATAGAAAAAAAAGCTTAACCCTAGGGATCCTCTTTCCTAGGTTTCGGATGGTTCAGCATTCTCGATCGCAGCACACAATACACAACAAGCAGACGAGAGATATAGAGAGAGGGAGAAAGAGAGAGAGAGAGAGAGAGAGAGAGAGTGAGAAAAAGAGCGCGATTTATCGGGCTCACTCGCTCCCTTTTCCGCGCAGCCGGTCGAATTAGCCACTCTGACGTCCGCACGCACGCTGGCTTGCGTTGAGCCGGTTTCTGCTCGACTTTTGTTATTTGCTCGGCATTTCTTTAATTTTTACCCCATCCGGGCCTCGCCAGCCCCTGCCCCTATCGCACGTCGATATGTGTGTGCTTGTGTGTGTCTGTTTGCGCACGTTGCTCGAGGGTTTGGGTTTTGCATGGCTCTGCGATCCGCTGTTGCTGCCCTTACGTCGAGGTGTGTTTCCTTCTTTTTCGTCCGCCTTACGTTTCATGCCTCGCCCGCGATGGGCTAGGCTCGGATTCGGTGCGCTCCCTCTCTCTCTCTCTCTCTTTCTCTCTCTCTCTCTCTCTCTCTCTCTCTCTCTCTCTCTGTTGCACCGCAAACAGCATGGTCCGAAGAAGTGATCAGGGTGAAGGCACACACATTTATTGATACAAAACAACGTGCAAGCGAGTGCGCGCGTCGTCATAGGCAGGGAGTTTGAGGGGAGAGATTTTTTTTTGTGTTCAATTCTTTTTTGTTGTTGCTGTTGCTGATGCGCCGCGATGCCAAGGGATAACTGGAGGGACCCCGAGAGAGCGAGAGAGCCGGTGTCTTCCTGCTTCCAGTCCCTTCAGTTTCCATTTGGCCATCCGTCCGTCAGGATATCGCAGACGCGCCAGAACGGCAGAAGCGTGGCAGTGAATTGCTGCTCGTGAAAACAGATACGCTAAAATCGTGTGTTTCGTGCTCCAGAACTCGTGATCGTGTGATAGGAATCGAAATCGCGCGCGTGTGTGTGTGTGGACCACTGGCCCCGGCGTTGTGTCACGCGTGTTTGTTTTTGAATGCAATTGAACGGCCGGCCGGAGGACGCGGCCCCGTGACGCGCGATGCGGTACGACTTTAACGCCCTGTGTACGTACGCTCCCCACCCACCCAGGCCCAAGTATAGTAACAGTTACGTGGTGGTGTATCATCATCTGATGACACAAACCAAAAAAACCGAAAATCTTCAATCAACTCACACAACAAAAAAAAAGCCCAGCCGCAATCAGAACCGAACCCTGCTGGGGTTGTGCTGCAACGCCGGAAACGACGTGCGCAGCGACCGTCTTAGGGGCGCAGATCGTCGTCCCTCGGTGGTATAGCTGCGCAGTACATGCTGGCTGCCCCCAGCGACGTGCGAGAGTAAACAAAAGCGCCCAAACGTTCGCTCGAACACGCAAAAAAAAAAGCACAGAGCGAAGGGTGCACAACGCGCTTACGCATATTGCACACACACACGTACAGATGCGGGCAGGGCTGATGAGGGTCCTCCCCGATCAGGTTCCGTGTTTGCACAGCTTGTCCCTTACACAAGGAATGCGCAAGCGAAAGCTGAAGCGAGAGAGAAAGAGAGCAAGAGCGCAACGCGTAAATGTGTGCAGTGAAGCGAGACAGTGGCCCGTTCTCATCCACCATCAATCTTTAGATCCCTTTTATAATGGATAAAAAGAGAAAGAAAGAGAGAGAGAGAGAGAGTGAGAAAGCAAGATAGCATAATGTGGTAGTTATGCTGCACCACACACTTGCGCGATCCCTTTTACGGTACGGGTTCGTTCTCCCTCGGCCGCACACACAGCGGGAGAAAAAGCAGCATGAATTCTATACTGTCGCGATATGTGTCTCCCTCTGTGTGTATGTGTGTCGAACGTTAATGTTTGGTGTGAACGAAATGATGAATTTTATTGCCCTTGCTTAATAACTTGAAACCGTCCGCCCCATCGACCCACTAACGACAGACACGGACGGGTACGTGACAGCAAGTGGCCAAAACGGGGGGAAAGATTTCACGCTTCAGATTTTTTTCCATTATTAATTTTATCGCAGGCCCCGTTGGTTTTATGGGCTTTTTTGTATGCTGCTGTTGGTGCTGTTGTTGCCTGTTTTGGAGTGAAGATTTATTTCCATGGCGACACAGAAGCATAATGCTTGTACCGCCGGGTCCCGTTGCGGGAGTGGTGTGCGTGCGGAAAAGGAAGCAATCAAATACACGCAAAAGGGCGTGACATTCAATCAGTTCACTCCCAGGTTTATCCGGTCTGGTATCCCACCGCCGAAAGGCTTGGGAAGCCCTGTACAGGGACAGGGCGGATTGTGTGCCAGATGGCCCTTTGCTACTGCTTCCAGATCTTTCCCACCGGTTCGAATTTGGGAGGCGAATGGGAGACGGAAAGAGATGAAGATGAAGACACAGGTAGACATTCCGAACCGAATTCAAGATCTCTTGTAGTTGACACTTTGTAACAATACACGTTGTAGATGTATTTTCCAGCCACAGATGAACATTTCTACTTTGGAAATAGACAATTCTTTCTTCAGAATTCAATATACGTACAATCAACTTACATTCCAAACCTTGGAAAAGGGACCTCATTCCCTGGATATCTTTCGCACGTTGCAGATCTGTTCTCCACACTGCAGATTTCAAAGGACAACTTTTGGCCAAAGACTTCAAAAGGTATTCCAACAATATCAGAACAACTGGAAACCTCTGTAATTGGTGCTTTAGACCTATTTCAGGGCTGCTGGGGGTTGATTTTTGCATCTTGTCTTTGTACTTTTGCTCCTACGAGCATTGTTGCTGAGATCACCAAACCTTCTGTCCTTTATATATCTTTATATATATCTCTCTATACTGAACGATCTAAGTCGTTAGAATACTTGAGTCAGCTGCGAGATAACGAACGCCGTCAGTTCACTGTACTGTTCGCTGTATAGCTCAGATATTGATCCTACGGATTACTGTCTGTTTTGAATGATGGATTGGATGTAGTTTACGAATACTTCTCCGATTACGAAATAAGGGAAAAAGATTGGAAATATACGACGGAAAATCTTTTTCCAAATTCTTACCATGACTATGATTATCAAGGGTTAGAAAGATGTACTGTGTGAGAAGAAGTACTATTTCGAAAGAAGTACTATTTCGACTAACGTATAAAGATCTTCAACACAATATCAAAATCTAACTCAAACTCCAGTTGTGTTCTATTGAAGGTTCTGATACGTTCCGATTCCCAAAATACTGGAATTCGTGGAAAGGATTATGTTACATGTTTCCCGAGCAATTTGGAGTTCTTTGATTTTCCTCCAATATATCCGAATAATGTCCGAATATTACCAATATAATAATTTTTATATATACTTGTCAACTTCACTTCAAAATAAATAAAAGCTCTCAACATCTATACTATCCTTCCATCATCCAAACCGTTCCAGGCTTGGACGCCCAAGATGCAATGGATACGGGCGACAACGGGCTGTGCAGCATACTGCAGGAGAAGAAGATGTGGAACGGCGAGAACGCCAGCAACCGCCAGTCGGCCGGCGGCTGCAAGGACCGCTGCCTCGTGTGCAGCGTGTGCAACAAGTTCTCCTCGAAGAAGGTGAACGTGATGCAGCACCTGCTGGCGAACCACAACGCCGGCAACGAGCTGCTTGGCGGGGCCGAGCTCTCCCCGGCCGTGCCGTCGCTGTCGCGCAAACCGTTCGACTATCTGCGCACGCTGGCGGAGGCCCGCTGCGCCCAAAATCTGCGGCTCATCGAGAAGGTCACCTTCATGAGCGACTCGTTCGCGCTGAAGGAAAACTGCAACGACCTGAAGCACGGCAACCTGGCGGAGATGCTGGAGCAGTACGCGGCCCGGCAGGATGCGGGCGACGGCTTTACTGCCGCCCGTTCGCCGCCGCTCGAGAAGCAGCAGCAGCAGCAGCAACACTCGCCGACCCTGTCCTGTCCGCTGTGTGCGGAGGCGTTCCTCGACCAAGCGACGGTCGAGACGCACGTGCTGCGCGTCCACAACATCAAGATGGACGGGCTGAACCGGCTGCTGAAGCTGGTCGATACCTCGCAATTTTTGAAAACGACCAACGGCAAACAGCAGCCGCCGCCGCCCGGCAGCAACAGCAGCAGCCCAGTGGACAAGCCAGGGTCGCCCCATTCGCCGCAGCAGGGCGGCAAGGAGGGCTCGGTGTCGCCCGGGGGAGGCACACCGAGCATCCGCTGCTCCTACTGCAAGGCGCCGTTCGACACGATGGTCGACCTGAAGATACACTGCAACGAGAGCAGCCACTTCCGGCGCAGCGCCGACTCGGACGATCTCGCCTGCTTCCTGCACGACTGCAAGGACGCGTTCGACAACCTGGCCGATCTGAACCAGCACTTCAAGGCGAGCCATCTGAACTTCCTCATCTCGGAGCACCACACGTACCGGTACCGGTGCAAGCAGTGCCCGTTCGCGTTCAAGACGCACGAGAAGCTGAGCCGGCACCTGTTCTACCACTCGCTGCGGGAGTCGACCAAGTGCTTCTACTGCGACCACCACTTCAAGAACATCCACTCGCTGACGGCGCACATCGCGGAGAAGCACCCGCAGGAGGCGCTGCAGTCGGGCAAACCGTCGCCGCCGGGGATCGCCTCGCCCGACGCGTCCATCCTGTTCTTCAAGGATCTCAAGCGCAAGATGCTCAACAGCCAGCAGCAGCAGCAGCGGAATGGGTTGAGTCCGCGGTCGGATCGGTCGGGCGGGCGGGATGCGCGGGACAGCGTGGACGAGGATCGGCTGAGCGAGAAGTCGGTGAGCTCGAAGAGCAGCAGCTTCTACTACGACAAGAGCCTGGACGGAAGCGGCACGTCGGAGGGTCGTTACACCTGCACCGACTGTCAGTTCAGCTTTACGGATTCTGGGGCACTGGAGCGCCATCTTGCGACGGCCTGTCATATGCCGCGCGACGACAAAGCGTCACCGGACTCGCTCGCTGCCTCGCTGATGTCGTCCCTCGCCAAGCATCATCAGCAGCAGCAACAGCAGCAGCAACAGCAGCAGCAGCAGCAACACCAACAGCAGCAACAGTCCCAACACCAGCAGCAGCAGCAGCTGTCGACGTCCTCCTCCTCCTCCTCCTCCGGCCAGATGAGCTCGCTGTTCTACGACATCAAGTCGGAGAAGTTCACCAACCCGAACCGGCCGTTCAAGTGCACGATCTGCATGGAAAGCTTCACGCAGAAGAACATCCTGCTGGTGCACTACAACAGCGTCTCCCACCTGAACAAGCTGAAGAAGCTGAAGGCGGAGAAGGGCTTCGCGCAGATGTTTACCGGCTCGCTGCTCAGTGCGGACATTGGCGGGGGTGAGGGCTGTCCCGATCGGGGCAAGAACTCGCCCTCCCCGACCGTGCCGTTCGGCGAGAAGGCAGCCACACCCTTCACGATGCCCGCCTTCGCCGAGGGATGCGGTGGCGGCGAAAAGCGCAAGGAGGTGGGCGACGAGAAGGAGTCGGCGCGCAAGAAGTTCAAGTGCGACATCTGCAACGTGGCGTACACGCAGGGCAGCACGCTGGACATCCACATGCGCAGCGTGCTGCACCAGACGCGGGCCTGTCGTATGCAGGAGCGTAGTCTGTTCGCCGTCCAGCCGGCAGGGACGCCGCAGCAGCAGCAACCTTCGCCCCAGGGCGGCGACAGCAAGAAGAAGAGCGAGTTCCCACTGATCCATCCCATCCCGGAAAGCCACGACCAGTCGCCGAACATGCTGGACGAAGTTTCGTCGTTGCGCAAGCTCAAGTCTCCTTCGGAGCAGATACAGCAGCAGCAGCAGCAGCAACAGCAGCAGCAGCAGCAGCAGCAGCAGCAACTGCACCAGCAGCAGGCACTCGGCCCACTGTTCTGCGGGGTGCCCGTCGGCGGCCCCGACAAGCCGGAAATCTGCGTGTGCGAATGCTGCTACCAGGTGTTCCCGGGTAAGCTGATGCTCGAGACGCACCTCGAGCTGAGCCCGGAGTGTCTGGCGCACCGCAAGAAGCTGCTCGAGGCAGCCGCCGGCCTGCCGACCGATCCGGCCGGCCCGCTGGGCTTCCCGGGCGATGGCGTAGGCTTCCCGCACCACCACCAGGCACTGAGCGAGCTGGCCAAGGTCAACCAGGGCGGCGGTGGGTTCGATCTGGGAGCGCCGGGCGACGCAGCCGCCCTGCTCGGCGCCAAGGGGCTCGTGCCGGCGATGGATCCAGCCGCCACGGCCGCCGCAGCAGCCGCCGCCGCCAACCTGATGGATCCGAGCTTCCTCAAGAACGCATCGCTGCTCCAGTTTGCCGCCTCCGATCCAACCAACAAGCTCAATCCGAACGCGCTGAACGTGCTGAACTTCATGCACTTCCACCATCTGATGTCGCTGAGCTATCTGAATCTGGCGCCGCAGCTAAGCTTCGGCGGCGTGCCACCGAAAGTCGACCCGACCAAGCCGGACGGTTCGCCCGGCGGTGGCGGTGATCCCGTAGGCGGCAAGGCTGGCAAGACAGCGTCGGGCGGCTCCGTCGTACTGCCGCCGGTCAGCTTGAACGGCAAGCCGCTCGATCTGAACCTGCTGCCGCACGGGCTGGACCCGAAGCTGGCCGCCCAGTCGCCGCAGCAGCTCGCCCAGGTACAGTCCACGCTGGGGCAGCAGCAGCAGCAGCAGCAGCAGCAGCAGCAACCGTGCACGCAGAAGCGGGCCCGCACCCGCATCACGGACGAGCAGCTGCGCATCCTGCGCTCCCACTTCGACATCAACAACTCGCCGAGCGAGGAGAGCATCCAGGAGATGTCGCTGAAGGCGAACCTGCCGCAGAAGGTGGTGAAGCACTGGTTCCGCAACACGCTGTTCAAGGAGCGGCAGCGCAACAAGGACAGCCCGTACAACTTCAGCATCCCACCGTCGACGAAGCTGAACGTGGAGGAGTACGAGCGGACGGGCGAGGCGAAGGTGACCGACCTGGAGACGGCATCGTTCAAGGCGTCCGACGTGGGCGGGTCGCTGTCGCAGGACAACTCCTGCTCGCAGGGCTCGACCGACATGAGCAAAGCGTTGAACGAGGCGATGAAGCAGAACCTGTCCAAGTCGCTGCTCGAGTCGCTCAGCAAGCATCAGTCGGCGACGGGGCAGGATTTGGTCGGGGCCGCCGCTGCCTTCCACCTGAACAAGAGCCTCTTTCCGGACAGCTTCGGCGCAGGTGTTGTGGGTGGCGGCGTCGGAGTAGGAGGCGGTGGTGTGGGCGGTGGCGGTGGTGGTGTCGTCGGTGGGCCGGACTTTTCCGGCCCCGACACGGTGGGCGTAGTGTCGGACTACTTCCAGCGGGCGGCCGCCGACGCCCTGGCCGGGGGCCCCCTTGGGAGTCCTCTGTCGATGGGGGGCGGTAACGGCGGCTCGTTGACGGCTGGAAATGGTGGCAGCGGTGGCGGCGGCGGCACAGGCGGCGGTGGCGGTGGTGGAGGCAACGTCGGTGGCAAGAAGAAGAAGATCAAGTCGGAATCGTCCAACGACAGCCCGACGCCGGCCGACCTGCAGCTCGACTCGTCCAACTCTAGCCCGATGCCGATGCGGCCGCCGAGCGCGATCTCGCTCAAGAAGCACATGGCCACGCCGCCGTCGCTCGTGGGCGTCGGGGACGAGATGAAGATACCGAGCCCGATCGAGAGCCCGGTCATCTCGCCGCCCGGCTCGATGGGGCTGCACGCGCTGCCCCCGCAGACGCAGCCGATCACCTGCTCGAACGGCAAGCGGGCCAACCGGACGCGCTTCACCGACTACCAGATCAAGGTGCTGCAGGAGTTCTTTGAGAACAACTCCTACCCGAAGGACAGCGACCTGGAGTACTTGAGCAAGCTGCTGATGCTGTCGCCCCGCGTCATCGTCGTCTGGTTCCAGGTAGGGTTTGAAGGGCACCATTTTCCCTCCCTTGGGTGACGCTTGTGTAACGCTTTCTTTATTTCCCTTCCCCTGTTCCCCCCCAGAACGCTCGCCAGAAGCAGCGCAAAATCTACGAAAACCAGCCGAACCCGACGTTCGAGTCGGACGAGAAGAAGGCGATCAACATCAACTACACGTGCAAGAAGTGCAACCTGGTGTTCCAGCGGTACTACGAGCTGATCCGGCACCAGAAGAACCACTGCTTCAAGGAGGAGAGCAACAAGCGGTCGGCCAAGGCGCAGCTGGCCGCCGCCCAGATCGCCCACTCCTTCACCAGCGGCAGCGAGGACTCGGACTCGAGCCTGGACGTCAGCCGGCGCGAGTTTCAGCCGCGCGAGAACGACTGCCCTTTCTAGGAGCCGTGGGGCGGCTGGCGGGCCCCGGCCAGCATGCAGCACTAAGGGGCAGCATGCCGCGCGCCGTGGCGTCCCTTAAGCCTCCCCCTTTTACTTACCCCGCCTTCCCCTTCATTCCGCGCTGTTTTAGGGTTTGTGAACCCTTACCGAGGGTAATATTGCTTCCAGTGTCCTCCCCCATTTCCCTCAAAAGCTCCTAAAATTGTTCCTTTCTTGCCCCAATATGCTCCCCTCTCTCTCTTTCCATCACTGTATCCTCGTTGAAGAAACAGAAAAAAAAACACCTCGCACCTCTCGCGGCGTGGCCGGCGGCTAGTCTTTTTTTTATTTGATTGCTCCCTTTTGCAAATCTTTTCCAGTTTTATTTTTACTTTATTTTTGATCAATGCTCTCCGTTGCTTTAGGTTCCTTTTTTTTGCTCTTTTGTTTACTTTTTTGCCGCACCGCCGTCGAGATCGTTTTTTTGTTTTTCGTTAACTTATATCGTTAGGATTTTAGCTTCATTTTCTTTCCTTTTTTTGGTTAGTTTTGTCAAGCTTTTCTAAAAAAAAACAAAACGAAAAATCAAACTCGTCACCACACCTAGCAAGGATTAGACTTAATGTGCCGTCATTTTTTTTTTTTTTTGTGAGCCAAGCCAATGGGAAAACTAACAAAACGCTCCATATTCCCTCTGTCCCGGGCTCCACGTCCTGCCCCGTTGCCCACCAAAACCGGGCGGAGCAGAACGGGCCTGTGGCAAACACGGGGAGGGAACCACCCGCCATTGAAGCATCGCGCGTTTCAATAACTGTAATCGATTGATGTGTTAACTTGCTCCTCGCCTTGATTTGCTAGTGAATGAAAAGTCGTTATTTTTGTTTTATGTGTTTTTTTTTGCGTAAACGAAGAAGAGAAGAAAACAAACAAATCATATAATTTATAGGTGATCGTTCTTGCATCGTTCATTTTTGTACTAGATTTTTTTGTTTCTACCTATTATTATTCTTGTGTGAGTGAAGGGTTTTCTTTCTTTCCGTTTTCTTCCCGTTCCATCGCTGAGCGCGAAGAAAACAGAGAAGAGGAAAACGACGACGAAGTAGAAGAAGAAGAAGAAGAAAACACTTGAGTTGTAAAACTTAGAACGAGACAATGAGTCGAAAATCCCCGCATCAAATGTAATGTGAAAGTTCCTAAAACAAAAGATCGCAAATATTAAGAATTTAGTTAGAAGAAGAAGAAGAAAAAAAAGAGGAAACTAAGAAACAAAGAAGCCCCTGTCTTGGGTGTGTGTGTGTGTGTGGCTTTATTTCGCTGCCGAAAAATGGAAAGAAAGAACAAATGGCGTTTGTTGGAATGTTTTTTTTTTGCAGATAATGAATACAATTGCAAAACTCGGTGAAAATGGTTGGTAAACTATCAATTTAGTGAGCTGCACTTGCATGTTAATGTGTTACTAGTTGAGAAATGTTACATCCATTCTTTGGCCATAAAACAAATTGAAAAAACAGCGTTAAAAAACGACTTAACAACGAACATGCCCGTCATGGGTTCAAGCCCCAAATGGACTGTGTGCCGTCATACGTAGGACTAACTATTCTGCTAATTGAGGGTAATCCATACAGGGTTTGGACAGGCGTGCTCATAGCTGTGGGACACTTTGTTGCGTCCTTCTTACTTGAAATGAATTTAATGTAATGGGAATTGGACTCTATAGCACCCTTTCTGGACTAATCCAATAGGAATTTTCAAGGAGCCTGTTCAAAAAGTGTGCCATGTAGTCCAATTTCCATCAGATGAAGTTAACTTCCCATAAGAAAGAGTCCAGGCAGTGTCTATGAGACAACTATGAGAACTCATGGAAAACCCTGTAAGTCGCTGAAAGCCAAGCCCACAAGTGGTACAGGCAGGCCTTGGCCGACAATGGTCTTTGAGCCGAAGAAAAAGAAAAAGAAGAAGAAGAAGAAGAAGTTTCACTATATCCTAAATGATTTTGTTGAGAAAATAATGAGCCAATACTTTTTATGTAAATTGATTCCCCAGACCTTGATATAGAGTGGACCTTCTCTCAAAGAGTTGCTCGAATGGTGAATGGTCATTGATGACATGTTTCGGTTTTACGATTGTTGGAAATATTAAATTGCTTTGGTCTTTGGCAAAATTGTTTTACTTCTTATACAAATAATACATAAAAGTGCTTTCTGCATAACGAGCTTTTCATATCACTACCACGGTTTAAACTCTTTTTCTGACTACAGTTGTCAGTTGCATAGACTATCATTTGATTGATTTTTTTTTCTTATGATAACCATTCTGCAAGCTTGCGTTTGATGCTTTAAAAGTCTTCTAAAGCCTTCAAAACTAACATTTCCAAACCATACGGCGGGCAACGCTGAATCGCAAATGCTGTCAGTCAGTTTCCCCCCTACAAAAACGGCCTCACGATGCTGTCAGTTGTGATGTTAAAACAGTGACAGCTGATAGCCTGCAGAAGGGAATGGCTTTCGGTGTCCCTTTCTCGCTCATTCACGTTTGTGACCTGCTACACATATTCCCCTGGCGGTGGTGGTGACTCAACGCGCGTTGTGATTCCCTTCCGACCGGCAGTGGGCAAGAGCAAGCAGGCAAGCATCTCTCGCTCGCTCGCTCGCTAGCACTGTCCCGACCCGTTCCGAGGCAGGGATATTCCGCGCATCCGTACAGCATCCCCGAGGCGCGACGAAGCGACAGACCGAGCAGCCATTGGCGAGCGCTGCGTGCACAGCAGCACACACTGCAACAAACGGCCAAGCGCGAGAGAGCGTAATAAACACAAGTTGCGAAGCGAGCGAGTCCTGTGTGTGTGTTAGCCAGCACGCAAAAAGGAACACGTCCTGCATCGTGTGCGCGAGTGTGTGCGTTGTTTCGCTAAAACCTCCGTGTGTATTACCCTGTGTACTACTGATCAGTCGTGTCGTGTTTAAAATCCTTCGTCCAGGCCGGAGACACCAGTTCCCCCGTCAGAGCACAGGTAGGAGCTGTTCCGTTTTTTTCCGTTGCTTAGTACAAATGTTGCTACTTTTCTCTTGGCAAATGTGAAGCCGCCAACACAAAATGTTTGCCGAAGCGGTCCCGCGGTTTCTGCTGTCCCGAGTGCCTCCCGTCGTTCCGCTGATTCAAAAAGTGGCCGCCCAGGTGGCAGTTACACAAGCAATCGCTCTGTTTTTCGACGCCTTTTTGTTGCTTTTGGTAGTCCTCAAATACACAAAAATTTATCGGACCGTGCTTGCAAAGAAAGAAAGAAAGAAAGCAGCGAGAAAACAGATATCCAACGCCATCCACCATTGACGTGTACAAAAAACTGCCAGGAGCACGTGTTCCGGTTGAGTGGCGACCGCACGCGCCTGTCAACTGCAGGGATTGTTTCTTCGCGCGGGTGATGCACACTTTGCAATTTCTGAAAATTTTCCAATGCTTTCCTCCGGCGTATACAGCGTCTTTTGCATTTCAGCATTTTCCGGGACAATTTGGGAGGGATTTTAACGATAACAGTCTTTCTTTTGGCTAGCTATTTCTACTTAGCCAGGCAAACAAGGGCCGCAACGCGTTCGTTGCCTGACAGCTTCTTGCAGCGAGGAAGAAAACAAACTAATCGAATTGCGATTCTTATAAAACGCAAAAAAGGACATTCGAAGCAGACCTGCAAAGCGCAAACTGTACCTACAAATGCTTCAATCAGCACCAAACCTAATGTCCTTTTGCCGGCGGAGTCAGTCCAACGAAACCATCCTCGAGAGTTCGCATGAAGCGTTACACCAAGGACGGCATCGATCCGGCGGCTAAATAATTGGACAGTCTCCAGCGCAGTGACCGGTGGTAAGTATGTGCCATCCGTACGCCCACACCAAGTTGGCTACTCTTTAAACAAAACCCTTTCTAGCGAACTGATTTTAAATACGACAAAACAAAAACCGATAGAAAGATCCAATTGCTGAGTGTGGGCTAAACAAACAAACAAAAAAACTTGGGAGGATATTGGCTGTCGCCTTTACGTCCTTCCCAATGGCTTCCTGTCACGAAGAAAATCACGATAACGTACACATGCACCTCGCACCCGATCCGGTTCCGACAGGGATCGGGTTCGTGGCCTGCTGATCTTTAAATTGCCTGTTTGACTTTTGCTAACTTTGCTCTCGTTCCCATTTCTTCTGCCCCATTTTGCCTTCCTTTTTCCTTCTCGGCCAACAAAAATAAAACAGCTGCTAGAGCACCATGCACTACAATTCGTTTAATTGCAAGCAGAACATACTGGAGTATTACACCTGTAAGAATGCGCGCGTTTCTGTGGAGCTGGACAGGACAACCACGTCCCGCCATTTTCACTACATATACATATACCTATATTACGTATACAGACCCCTCTTAACCGCCTTTTTTTGCTACCTGTTTTTTTGTTGTTAACGGAAATGTGTTTTTTTTTTTGGTTCTTTAATGTTTGTCCCTTAGCTATCCTCACCTTTCTTTTAGTTCCCATTGCTGAAACTGCGCCCTTTTACACACATTAGCCTTCAAACTGTAACCTCCTCTCCAGCACCTTTCCAACCTACCCTGGCGTTGACAAGTGTGTGTGTGTGTGTTCGTTGAAACGCCAGAGGGAGAACCCCTAGCCGTCCATTGACGGTACCTTTAAACCGGGGCAATTCATTCACCCTTCGTATCAACCGGATGGCTTTCCCTATCAACGAGCCTTACCACGCACTGGGGGTTGACCGGCGGTGGTGGAATGTGAGACATAGTATGTGTATGTTTGTGTGTGTGTGTGTGTGTGTGTGTGTGTGTGTGTGTCAGTGGCTGAATCGACAAGGATCGACCATCATCGCAGCACACACAGGTGCGCAATTAGCTCGAGCCCGGCATCCGCCGTTGAACCTTTTGTCCACTACATTTGCGCTTAAACCGGGCGCCCACTCTCCCGCACAACAAAAGCGTGAAGCGCGCACACACACACATCCATGAAGGGAAATAGCTCTCCCGTTTTGCTTTTTGGGGGAAAAAAGGCTTGCTGGGCCCCATGAAAGCCCGGCCAACAGCGCGCGAGCGCGAGCGAGAGGAGCTTGCAATTGAAACAAAAGAAAGAAAGAAAAACGGAACGAACACGAACACCACCAATGTGGGTCCCCAATATACCGCCATGCCTATACACACAGTGCACGGTTTGCGGGCGGCCGTTTAAATTATACGAACAAACGTGTACCACAGGGGCTGCTGGTGGTGGTGGGGCCTTGTGCCGCGCGTTCTCTTCTTACCCTTTGCTCACCTTCTCTGTCCCTGTCTCTCTCTCTCTCTGGGGCGCCATTAAAAAGCATCGGATTGCGGGCGACCGACCTGTAAGCGAGCGTGTTTGTGTGTGTGTGTGTGTGCGAAAGGTACGATCCCGATCGTAACACGCTCGCGAGGGTAGCTCGAGTGTCGCTTCGTTCACGCACCGCTTGTTTGCTTGAGCGTCTCGACGAGAGAACACACGCCCGTAGCGTGCGGCGTCCGTAGCGCGCATCTCGTGTACTGGGGGAGCTTACGAACTGTGGGATTTTTTTTAAGTTGTGTGTGGTGTCTGTCTCCTCCTGGGCACTCTAGTGTACCTTACCGTGTGCGGTGCGTGTGTGAGCGGATTGCACAGAAGCGAGCTTCAAGTGCGAGGTGCGATTTTCGCTCGAACGAGAGAAAGAGAGAGGGAGAGGCAGAAGGAAGAAAGAACGAAAAAATGGCAACCGTACAAGTGCGAACAGCGCTGAACGCTGCTGCTGCTGTGCCCTTAGTAAAACCTAACCTTGGCGAAAAAGATCGGTTCGCCTTCCGTGTGCGCGTGTGTGTTTGCGCTCCGCTACGTTGGCTGTGCCGTTCTGCTACAGACCACGGTTGACAAAAGGATGTGTTTTAGTGAACGACGGATAACAGATAACAAAAAAAAAAAACAAACTGATCCAAGAGTTAAGTGAATCACGGGTTGCGGCGACGACGTTACTAAGTGCGATGGCGGCGGCGGCGGCGGCGAAAAAGAACCGAATTCTAAGATGGCGCAGCGAAGGATGATGATGGGGCGCTCGATCCAGCAGCTGCGGGAAATGGCGAAGACGTGCTGCGCTCGGCCGGAAAAAACAACACTCGCGACAACTGCTCGCACCGAGCGGCCTGGTTTCCCTGTGGTGGTGAATTTTAAACGTTTCATTTAAATGATCTTTTACATTTCGTCTCATTGCCCCACTATTGCCCTGGAGAGCGCGAAAGAGAGCGAGAAAGAGGTGCCCAAAGGAAGAGCTTTTCGATCAACCCCGTTCCTCAATTTCCCCGGGCGATGCGTGCGCGTTTCCCATTAGTTTGGTAACAAAAAAAAAAAAAAAGAAAAGATTATTAATTATTCTGAACCACGCTATCGCGGTACAGCGGGAAGCCAGGCTGTACGGGTATAAAGCCTAGCTAAGAGCTTCCATAGCCGACCCGTTTCAGTGCTAAAAAGTGGTGTTGCACTCCTCCTGTGTGCGATCATCACGACATCTTTATGTTTTCCTAATGAAGCCAAAGGAGTGACACGCCGCCGGGGGGGAAAGAAGCAGACACGCGGTGTATCGTCTCGGGTCTTCATTACCGCTTCCTCCCCCATTTATCTTAACGGCTGAAAGATCCTCCTCGCCACAGCCACAACCCTCCACAGTCGGGGTACGATCGTCGTGTTCAACCGTTCGCACACACACACACACACACCAGCCAGCGTGTGTTTGTGTTGGGGAGATGATTGCGAGGAAGGCGAGCATTCTACCACTGAATTACCGATGAAACAGTCTGGCAGTCTCTCTACACCGTCACTCAAACAAATGCGAACGTGTGCAGCAGTGAGGAGCGCGAGGCGATTGGGAAGCATGGAAAGGAAATACTACTACTCTACCACTTCCACCCTCGCCTCTCTCACCTGCCGGCATGGCGTGGATAAGCGCGCGCGCGCGCACACACGCTCTCGCGTCGCTGGTGACGGATTTCGCATCAACCCCCACGATCAAACATGGCGCCGCAGGTCATCAAACAAGTTCAAGGTCTATCAACCGACATTTGGCGGGGGAGGTGGCTGGGGGTTGTGTTTCAAGAGAGGAATAAATGGAGTGGGGAGTTGTGTTGGTTTGATCCCTCTAACCACACAAACACACACACACACATGCGCCTAGTGGGAAGCCATTGTTTGTGAAAGGATTTGTTCCTGCATGGAAATCTCCTGTACTGCTCGAATACGACGATCCCCCAAATGCTGGTGAGGGAGGAGGTAATGCTTGGGAGGCGTTTCCTGGTCCCTTTCGAAAGCTGGAACAACCGGGAAAGAAGGGCCATTGTCTTCTTGGGGCTATCTCGTCCTCCCCCTTTTACCCACTGCTGCAAAGCAGCAGCAACAGCACACAAACATACAGCACCGTTTGCAACCCTCCTCCCCCCCCCCCCATCTTTTTCGAGCAAGAAGATGGAAGTTTATTCACATTTTTGCCGTTTAGTTTGTTGCCTCTGTTTTCTCGGCCATTCGTTCTCGGGGCTCGCTCGGTGAACGCTCGGCGATGAAGGAGTGGAAGCTGAAACGGTGCGGTTTAGGGGAGGGTGAGGGGGGGGGGGGATCGTACCACGCCGTACGTACCCGCGAAGCGCGCGGAGGGTAATGCACCCGAATGATCATTTTTTTCTCTCTTTCCCCCTCTATATGTGTTGGTGGTACCGGGTCCGTTCGGTTCCCTTTTGTTCTTTGGCGTTTGGCTTCTTCCGCCATGCTGCTGTAGGTGGGGGGGAGGTACTTTTGGAATGAAACTTTATTAGTTTTCGACGAGCAGCGAAAAATGAAAGGAAGAGACCACTTTCAAACTCGCGCAGCTCGCTCAGCTCGGCATGCTACATTTTCCAGCTCTAAGATCTAAAAAGAACAAGAAGAAAAAGCTAAAACTGTCCCATTGTGGAGAGACGAGGCATGTTTTGTACGTTGTCTTTGCTTTTAAAGTCCCCTCGAAATACACACACTCACACAACACAAACCCCCTTCGGGTGTGTGTCAGGTGGCTTAGGGACGTTCATGTCGAGCGTTTCTTTTTTTTTTTTCCCCCGAGTGGGACGCCCTGCACACAATACCCACTTGCACGTGTGTGCGTTGCATACATTATACTCGCCTTCCCGTCCACACCGGTGTCGGCGTGCTACACAAAAAATGTTTCCCCCAATTTTTCTTCCCTTCTTTAATGCCCGGGAGGAAAACGCCTCACGGGAAATGGTTTTGTAGCCGCCCGTCTGTCTTTTGCTTTACGAGTGAGTGTGCGCACAGTGCGCCAGAGCGAGAGAGAACGGATGGTGTAAAACGGGGGGTGCACGATGATTCTGACTTAATTTTCCAGACACACACACACTCACTCACTCTAAACCCCTTATAAAAATTCACCTGGAAGTAAAACACACACCCAGAAGCGCGCAAAGGGAAGGGGAAAAGAAAGGATGGACTATGGGGGGAGATCATAATGGGGCAGTACAGACGGAGAATAACGACCAGAGCATAAGAAAGACAGTTACAGAAGACGAAGAGATAGAGAAGATAACGCAACAGAGAGGGAGCAGGAAAAGCGAAATAGCGCGGTAGGGGGATGGGGGAAAAAATGGAAAACAGCACCGAACTACGGAAGCGAATTATACATACACTTGAACGTTGGCATTAACACACTAAGAAGGGCAGTGTCGGGGGTTGTGCATGATGATGATGATGATGATGATCACACAAAGAAGAAGCGGAGATAGGGAAAAAAGTGCTATGAATATGAAAGAAGGTCCAATGTGGCGATGTTTGGGAGGGAGGCAGAAGAGAAGGAATGGGAAAACGTAAAGTAAAAATATCGTATCTTCCTTCATTTCCTTGCTCGTTTTTTTTTTCCTCTCTTAACGAGCGCTTCACAATTAGTGATCCCTTAGCAACAACAACAGAAAAATGATGTCGTCTTCCCTAACAAAAACCCGTCGCATCCGGCACGCGCTGGCTTCCTTTGTCTCCGCGTTGTCTCTTCCCTTCCCTCCACAAAACTATAATTTAAATCCTGTTACCTTTTCTCTCCCCCCTCCCGAACATCCTTACGATCGTCGCCCGCATGTGGCTGTGATGGTGCGTGTTGCCCTTTAACCGTCAAATTAATGCCACCTGTTTGCCCTTTTTACAATGTTCTTTTTTCCCTCCTGTTTCACCGCTTTTTTTCCTCATTCCCGGCGATCAACCGTCTCTTCCTTTGCCCTCTCGAAAGCTCTTTCGGATCCCTTCCCTCCAGGTTACTGCCTACTGCCTTCGTAAAGCAATCGAAAGTCGAACCGATCTTACATTTTATACCGTCTAGTGCAAGCTTCCTCTAACCAACGCGCATCTCTCTCTCTCACCCTCTTGACAGGGATGCATCGCTATCGCCGTTGCTGTTGGCGGTTGCATCCCGCGTTTCGGGGAAGTCAAACGTTTTTGAAAGGATTGAAACACAAAGCCTTACATTTTGCTCTATTGCCACCTCGATCTGCTGCAACCAGCAGTCCCACTGCCCGTCTGCAGCCCACGTGCTGCAAGCAGGCAGGCGACCGGGACACGTTGCACTAACACTTGCCATAACCATATGCTTTCTGTGTCTTCTTTTTTTTTTGTTTACTTCCCTTAAAACAAGGCTCTTCTTTTTAGGTACAGTTTGTAGCGCTTTAAATGTGTTTCTTTGCGCATTTCCGTCCGAAAGCGATGACCTTTTTGTTTATTGCAAATTTATATATGTATTTTTTAAATCATTACTTTATCTTTTACCCACTGCACTAGTATTGTTGTGTTAGTACCAGTTCGCTTGCAACTTTTAGAGACATACATTTCAAAGCACAACTCACACTGCGCAACGTTTACTAATCGTAAACCTGTTCTTTTACTTTATTTTCTTCCCCTCCATTTCCCCACCCTTCTGTTTTTTTTTGTTTGTATCGTTTTTTCCCCCTTGTCGCATTTGTTGCCGCCATCCTCTGCACCGTCACACTCCCTATAATGTGTCTAAATTTTGGCGTCGTCCGCTGGGCGTACGTTTTTCACCTCTGCTTGCCGGGCACGCGGGTAGGCCATGGCGGGGTGAATCAACTAGGCGGGGTGTTCGTGAATGGGCGCCCACTGCCCGACCTGGTCCGGCAGCGGATCGTCGAGCTGGCGCACAACGGCATCCGGCCGTGCGACATCTCGCGCCAGCTGCGCGTCAGCCACGGTTGCGTCTCGAAGATACTGTCCAGGTAAGGGATGGGGGAGGTGGGTGCCCGGAGGCACGGTTGCATCATACAAGTTTTGCTTGTGTTTTTTTTGTTCATTAGATACTACGAAACGGGCAGCTTTAAGGCGGGCGTGATCGGTGGGTCGAAGCCGAAGGTAGCGACGCCGCCGGTGGTGGAAGCGATCGCCGCCTACAAGCTCCAGAACCCGACCATGTTCGCGTGGGAGATCCGCGACAAGCTGCTGGCGGACGGTATCTGCGTACACGATAATGTGCCCAGCGTGTCGTCGATCAATCGGTAAGATCGGTCCCAGGTCGGGCTCGGCAGGGATATCGCTAACGTCCTCTCCCCCCACACACACACAGCATCGTACGCAACAAGGCGGCGGAAAAGGCAAAGTACAGCTCACAGCGCTCGGACAACAGCAGCATGGACAGCCCGCGGATTCTGTCGCGCAACAATCAGCAGCAGCAGCAGCAGCAAAGTCAGCAGCAGCAACAGCAGCAGGAGTGTCTCAATCAGCAGATGCAGGCCGACCAGGAATCGATGAAGTCACCGCAGCAGGTGGAGAACGTTGCGTCGCAGTCGTACAGCATCAACGGGTTGCTCGGCCTGTCGCAGAAGTCACTGTCTGGTTCGAGCTCGAAACGGCGTCGCATCAAGGAAGATCCCGGTAAGCGTCTGCTCACCACGAACACACCATTTTGCGTTCTCTTACACCGCGTTTCTCGTTTACAGATATGAAGGGTAGCATGCTGAGCTGCATCAAGCGCGACAAGGAGGCCAAAGACATGTCGGAGAGCATGCTGCACGACAGCATAGGCAAGGGAGGCGGTCAGGATCAGCAGCAACAGCAGCAGCAACAGCAGCAGCAGCAACAGGACAAGGGCCACGATCTGTTCGTCGGTGGTGTGGACTTCGTTAGCTCGCTTGCGATGGCCCAGGACGACGGGAACAATCCGGACAATCAGCAGGCCGGCTTCAGCAGCATGCGCACCGGCCCCCGGCCCGGCACGATGAGCAGCAGCCCGATCCGGTCGCGCGAAAACGCCCTCTTCCTGCTGGCGGGCGGTGACAAGGCGCACAAGTACCACCGCACGGACGAACCGATGCCGACCGGCGTCATCATCGAGGACGACAGCAGCGCCCGCAAGCATCAGCAGCAGCAGCAGCAGCAGCAGCAACAAGCACACCAGGCCAACGACGTGAAGACGACCTACGACAAGATACTCGCCGGCGAGCTCGTACCGGGCAGTGGGGTGAAGCGGACGAGCAGCAGCGCCAACAATGCCGCCACCGAACCGTCCGCCCTGACGCAGTCGATCGAGTTCCTGAGCGACATGAACAACAACATCGCGCAGAACCAGCACCAGGGCTTTGCGGCGGCCGCGTACGACGGCGCGTACAGTGCGGCGGACGCGGCCGACACGGCCGTCCAGCTCAATCCGCACCTGGCCGCCTGCTCCTCCAACTACTCCGCCTTCCTGCAGAACACGGACCAGTTCGCGGCGGCCAACCCGGAGCTGATCTTCCCGACCGCGGCCTACACGCAGTACGCGGCGCCCGGCTACGGCACGTTCAACTACAACTCGTCCTTCGCCAACAACAACCTGTGCCGGGACCTGGGCCAGATCCACTACCCGGAGGAGCAGTAGTCGGCGGCGGGGGTGTAGCAGTAATTGTAGCAATAAGCAATAAGGTACGCTAGCGGGTAAAGGAGCCGGCGGTGGTTACGTGGAACGGAGTGATTTCTTTAGCCCGTACGAATATATAAATATATCGAGGACAACGAGGAGAGTGCGGAGAGGGAGAGGGAAGCGTGTTGTGCGTTGATTTCCGTGTTAAAGCAGAACACTTAAACATATACAATTTACAAAGAAAAACAAACAAACAAACCACTAAATCACAATTTACAAAACTGATGAACAAATGATTTATATTGCGTCCTTCTCCTGGGAGGAGAAGACGACGTCGACGACGAAGATGTTGCGCATTTACACACACACACACACACATACGTGTTACGTACATTTCACGCGGCCAGTGGGGGTGAGTGGGCCCGATCAAACGCCGAACGGAAGGGGCTCGATGTTCGCGGCAACAAATACTCGGCCCAAACCACGCGAACGTTTACGCATTTACTGGAAGAGAGATACACCAACCCTTAGGGAATGCTGCGCGGTTATTTTGTCTCTGTCTCTGAAATTTATTAAAATAAAAGCAAAAGTGCTGCACCGAAACCAACATACAGCTCGGCGTGCTTCGTTTGGCAAGAATCGGAAGGGCCCAACCAAGATATCACAGGTTGTTGTTATGGGTCAGACGTACAGGGAAATATCTCTTAGAGTGAATCTTCCGGGGACCAACAGTCTCTCGGGCTATCGAACTATTTCCCTTAAGCTGGCGCCTTGAACTGCGCTATTTCATTTTGAAGAGACACATACTTCAATATGCAAAGAAACAATTAATCCTGAATGTTTGTTTGAACAGCTTGTAGAGGCTTTGGATCCAACGGAGTTCTTTCGCCTCTTAAATTCATCCAGAAAAGACAACATAGGAGAAAGATTGCACTGTATAAACTTGTCATTTTTTTCCGCGAGACTTGCATTTGAGGATCTATCTACATCTCGTATAACGACCAATGTCATTTGTGTACTTGCAACATTGTTTGGTGCAAATGTGAAATACAAGGATTAACTGGATATAGCAAGTACACAGATAATTTCTCACGGTCTTTGTAGTTGTCCGGCTCTTTTCATCCTAAAAGACATACGACTCTAGATTGTTGAAGTCTAAATAAGAGAAGGTAAGCCTCTGAGTATGGTAATTTAAACATAGGTTCGAACAAACGTAGCAGGATACTAGCTTTCTCGCAAAATAGAAGATGAAGAAGACGCGTTTCATCCTGGAAAACGCGCATTGACTGAAATCAAAATGTAATTTGGCTGGTACACAAAAGAGTTAATACTATCGACGAGGCCTATCAAAGCTCAAAAGTAGAAGTTGAAGCTTTCGCATCATCTCAATTCGTCTTCTCAGGAGCATTCGCATTCATAACTTCTGCTACGCTTGGCATATAACATAAGCAATTGGCATTTCCCACAAAATTTATCGTTTGTGATAAACTGTTACTGTAATGCGTAACGTAAACAAGATGCGGATGGATCCACAGCTCCTAAAATAACTACAAATTGGTCTTTAGAAGGTCGATCTAGACATCTGTGCTGGATTGTGCCACCGTCAATCTTTTTAAATAGTTGCTGGATGGTGATAGTC
Source organism: Anopheles merus (assembly GCF_017562075.2). Taxonomy (NCBI): domain Eukaryota; kingdom Metazoa; phylum Arthropoda; class Insecta; order Diptera; family Culicidae; genus Anopheles; species Anopheles merus. Next base: position 915,358 of record NC_054081.1, on the reverse strand, counting down.
ATCAAACCCATACGGAGTCGTTCGGAATCGTCTGGAGTCATCCGGAGTCGATTGAAGTCGTCTGGAGTCGGCCGTAGTCGTCTAGATTCGTGCCATCTGGAGTCGTAGTCTTTCGAAGACATTCGGAGTAGTCCAGAGTCGTCTGGAGTCGGCCTTCAATGGTTCAATGGTCTACGAAGTGCACGCACAAAGTGGAAGACAAAAAACACAACGAAATGAAATTCCGAAACTATTTCGAATGACGCTGACTCCAGATGACTCCTGACGACTTCGGACAACTCCAGACGATTCCAAAGGACTCCGAACGACGCCGAAGGACTCCGAACGACTTCGACCCGGACGAGTCCTACGCCAGACGGAACTAGTAGTTCCCATTTTGTCGAATTCAGAATCGGTCTAATAACAGTTGGAGTCGGAATTGTGTCGTGGGTGCGCTCCAGACACCACATTACTAGCACACTGTCACTAGAGCACGATTCGATTCGAAGCTTGGATTGGAGTTAGGATAGTAACAGGAACTGATGACCAAAGATGGGAACAGAGACGCCGGGACTTGGGCGCAGCCAATTTCTTTCCAATTTGTTGTGTTGTCTTTGCAAGGAACTCGCAATAACACACACATACACACAAACGCGGCTAGTGATCCACCTTTGGCTATTAGTGGGTATCGTGTGTGTTATCATTGATTTATTCGCTTAATCCTGTCAGCGTTAATTTTCCGTGTTTTCTTTCCAACTTCCGTGTGTGTGTGTGTGTGTTTTCCTCCACATCCCGCCCACCTACTCACCCACTCCGCCCACTCTATCTCTTATTTTTCTTGCTTTTTCTTCTCTTCCCTGTGCCATCCCCCTTCCCACTTTTGTCGTGGAAAGTTTTTTTTTGTTGCTTCACTCTGTTGTGTAGTTTATCGCATACGCTTCTGCTGCTGCTTCGTTTTCTTCCTTCTCCTTTTGTTTGCTTTATTTTGTTTGCCCCCATTTTTGGTTTTAGTGTATGTAAATGTGTGTGTGTGTGTTTGTGGTACGCCTTTTTTGGTAGTTTTTAGTGTTGTTTTCCCCCCTTATTAGTTTGCTTTGTCATGGATTTTGCATGAATGCTTGCTTTTGGTAAGTTTCGTGTGTGTGTGTGTGTGTGTGTGTGTGTGTGTGTGTGTGTGTGTGTGTGTGTGTTTAATTTTACGAACAACGCGCTCTTTTTAGTTTCTACTTGTTTTCTGTTTCTTTTTCTTCTTCCGTCGGATTTTTCCATCGCTAGCATTGCTCGTTAGATTCGGCCTCCTGGGTTTGTTGTTTTTTCCCTTCCATCCCCCCCCCCCTTTGGTTGATGGGGTGCGGGTGGAGATTCTCGACAGTCCGCCCCCCCCCCACACCTGTACCTGTTGAATAAATTCTCGTGAGATCGTTTTCTGGTTCCCTCCATCGATGAGTTCACCTTCACTGACTGGTTGATTAGTTGTAGTAGTGTTTACGTGATATTAGCGTCCGAAGCCTACTTCTGTGACGGTCTAGGGCGTGTGTCCGACAAGGCCGGACGTTGTCGGACATCCTCATGTAACAAGGACCGCGTGAGATTACAGTACCACAGTGAGGGAACACTATGCTTAAATCGTTAAACTCTCCAAGATGGCACGCAACGCTCTCGGGGCATTGGGGTTTGCCCACCGTCGCAGGAACTAGGCCGATTCCGAGGAGCGGGAGTCGGAAGGAGGGAGAGATGATAGATAACATCCTAGTAAGCCAGTTACGTAGTAGTAATCGGCTCGTATCGCACCCATGGCGGTGTGTGTGTGTCTCCGTTTGTAATCCTGCTAGCATATTGCACTCATACAGGGACACCTGGTAACGGGGCGCCCCCAAGCCAAAACGAGAGGGTGTGGTATAGACTAGAAGGGTTTCGAAGCTCCATACACTTGTGTAACGCCACCGGATCGACGGCGTTACGCGTTACCACCTCTTTCGGTTTGACTGGCCGCGCGTTACGTTAACGCCGTTACCCTTGTCACTTGCTATTATTGTATCTTGCTAACATCACGTTTGCTTCTCTCTTTCTCTCTCTCTGTCTCTCTGTCCCTCTGTCTCGCTTTCTCTATCTACCCTTAGTTTGCTTGATCTGTAAATAGCCGCAAGCTGATGCTTCTTTTTGCTGCTGCTGTCGTGGCAAAACAAAAACGCGCTAGCTGAGGAAGGAGTGTTTTTGTTTTTCTCTTTGAGTGTGTCACTGTATTCTTGTCTGCAGTTCCGTGTATCCGTGTGTGTGTGTGTGTGTGTGTCGGAGAGAGAGAGAGAGAGTTAAGATTTAAGATTACTAGATAGTTCCGCGTTGCCGCCGGCGGTAACGGGTGTCGCGGTAACGGCGGCGGCAGCCGCTGCCGCCGCCACCGCCTCGAAGCCTCCGACCAGGCTGCCGACGCTGACGATCATCGGTCCCCCTCCGGCGCCGCCGACCTCCACCTTTCCAACCCCCCTTTGCTCCGCTTCTTCCTCTTCGCCCTGCTGCTGTTCCTCTTCCTCCTCCTCTTCCGCTTCTTCCTCTTCTTCTACCTCCTCCTCCTCCTCCTGCTGCTCCTCGTTTGCCGCTGCACCATCATCGGTGGATTCGGCGGCCCCGTCCCGCTCCTCCACCCCCGGCCGCTGCTGATTGGTGCTGCCGTCCTCCGCCGGTACTGCCACGCACGGCAGCAAGCTGGCCGCGTCCACCAGCGGCCCACAGTCGGGTTCGGCGGCCAGGGCGGCCGCCAGCTGCTGCTTGTCGCAGCCACTGCCGGCGTAGTCCGGCAGCGGCACGGCCCCACCCTCGCACTGGGGCAGCGGTGGGAGCGGCGGCGGCGCCGGCGCCTGCGATGGCAGCGAGGCCGTCCCATTCTCCGTCCCGCCGTGCGGCTGCTCGGCGTGCCCGTTCCGCGTCGGAACGGGGCCGGCCCCGCTTAGCTGCCCGTTCGTCTGGGGGGGCGGAGGCAGCGGCGGCGGCTGGGGCGGCGACACCGGCTGGTGGTGCTCCTTCGGCTGGCCGGCGGCCATGCTGCTCTTGTTGAGGTTAGTGTAGTTTTTCTTCGATGCATTTTCGGAATGTTGTTCGCCCTTCCAGAGCCCGTCGGTCGAGTCGTCCGAGTCGTCGAACTGGCTTTTCCACTGCGAGGCGAGCGTGAGCGCCCCCTGGTATTTGGGCGTCTGGTGCTGGCTCGCGTTGTCGTCGTCGATGATCGCGTGCTGCGTGATCGAGTAGTCCCGGCAGCTCTTGTCGTCGTTCCGCCCGCCGCCGTACTTGTTGCTGGTGGTGGTGCTGCCGTACGAGCGCAGGCTTTTGCCACCGAGCGTGAGGCTTTGGCGCTGCAGGCTACCCCCACCACCGCCGCCGGACGACTGCTGCTGGTGCCCGTCGTGGTGCTGCTTCGGCTGCCCCACCGACTGGCAGTGTTGCTGGGTGAGATCGCGCAGTATCATGCCGTCCGACGGCGCGTACGACAGGTCGTCCGCCTCCGTCTTCAGCAGCTTCGACTTCAGCTCCATCGACAGGTTGTTGCCGTCGTTGGACGCGTGCAGCGGATGGTGATGGTGATGGTGGTGGTGCGACTGCTGCGACATGTGGTGCGACGACTGGTGGTGCAGCTGCTGCTGCTGCTGGTGCTGCTGGTGCTGCTGCGACGGCGACTGCGACTGCTGCTTGTCGAGCGAGGAGGAGAAATCCTTGATGTTGACCGGCGGCGCGGTCAGTATTCGCAGCCGGTTGCTGCCGTGCTTGGCCGGCTTCGTCATCACCTCCGTGTGCGCCCGCACCAGCGGTATCTCGTTCTGGTGAATAGGAAAACTTATTAGACCCTGTGCGGCAGTACAGCCGATTTGTGTGTGTGTGTGTGTGTGTGGGTGGTGTGAAGGAGGAGGAGAACCGAGTTTCGCAGGAGCGGAATTGCAATCGGGATAACGAAAGACACGCGCACACACACGACACAGCAATAAAATAAACACCCGAAAATGAAACGAGGTAGAAAGAAAGAGAAATGAAGAAAAAAAAGAAGAGATTGAAAGAAAAGAAGACAATAGTTGTATCAAAAAAATTGTTCACAAACACTCCAGTAGTTGGGATGCGTCAAGCGAAAGCAATAAAAGCAATGGGATCGAGTCTAATGAAGTTGACCGGAAAGGGGCCAAGCAACTCCATTAGGCTAGTCGTCGTCACACCGTCTTGTGTCCTTCCCCCAACTAACCCACGGGTCGGCCCTAACGGCCCAAATTGTGACGGCGGAGCATTTGTAGCAGGGAGGGGGCAAAACGCCAGAGCTCGCTTACCTTCACGACCACCATCTCGATCGCCGGACCGTCCGTTTTCGTCTCCTGCTGTATCTTTGCCTCGTTCGGCTCGTGTTGGTCCGCGTGGTTGAGGGCCGCCTTGGCGGCAGCGGTCTCCGCGGCCCCGGCCGCCCCACCACCGCCGCCCGCGTTCAGCACGTTCTGCGGCTTCATCGATTCGATCGGTTCCGTGTGTAGCACTTTTGCCGAGTCCATGATTGGTTTGCGTTTCTCCTGAAATAAAAACGGGGATAATTAATGCACTGATAACAATCTACTGCAGCGACATCACCCGATCCGACATACCTCGGTCATTTCGATATCTTTATGTTTTTTGATTAGTTCACTCTTTGGTACGGCTGCGTTGATAGCTTTGGCTTCGCCGGCGTTGTAGTCGGCGTTGTTTTCCCAGTCGAACGGGTCCGTTTCCTTCACGCCCCGGCGCTTCATGCATCGTTCAAACAGAGAGATCAGCATCTGGATTGCGGGACAAAGCAAGAGCAGAATAAGAAATCGTGGCAGCGAAAAAAGAAAAAAAAAACAACAACACGCGCGATGGCACTTACTGCATAATCCGGCTTGTCGGCGTAGTTAAGGGATTGAATATGCTCTAAGAAGTATTTGAAATCCGAAGGCAAGTGCTTGAGTAGCAAACGATGATCATATTTTTCTTTCAACATTCCAACCTGAAGCAGAAAAGAGAGAAAGATGGAAATTAGTTACATCGGGTGTATGCGATTCAGATGCGGTTGAAGCAGAACGTACTTGCTCTTTATCCTTAATTTTACGCCATGGAAGCTGGCCGGTAACAAACTCAACAAGCATATAGAACAACGACCACAGATCGTCCTGGCGGCCCATTTCACGATTTTTGTGCGCGTTTAACGAAGCGTACCTAAAGCAATCAGAAGAAAACAGATTATTAACACATGGGTTGCTCGGTGTGTGCGTAACGGCGTTTACGGTCCCTACCTTACGGTTCCGCGGAATCCTGCCGCAGCTCGGGGACATCGTACCTCACCCGTACCGGTAGTGTACTGCCTAGCTAAGCCGAAGTCCAGCATGTAGATTCTACGACTAGTGAGCGGTAGTCTTCCTATGGCAAAGTTACTCTGGTAATCAACAAAAAAGAAAAGCAAAGGAAAATCAATCAATTTGCCGCGGGCTGGCTACATTTAGACGACCTGCAGCACTTACTGGTTTGATATCACGATGAAGGAAGCCGACCGAATGGATGGATTCGATCGATTTCAGTATTTGGAGGCCGATGCGCAGCGTTGTGCTGAGTGAGAAGGCACCGCGTGCCTGCGACCGCCGCAGCTCGGCCAAATTCTTCCCCTGCAGCTGCATCACAACGTAATTGAATCGATCGTTGCGCCCGCAGCCGATGAACCGGCAGATGTGCTCCTTGCCTGCGTGCGGGTGCGGCGGTGAAGGCGAAAGGTTAGTATGCCAGACAGTATTGCCAATTGTGTTCGAGTGCTATTCGTGGCTGAAACCCTACCTTGCAGCTTCTTCAGGACGGCCACCTCCATCTTGAGTACCTGCTTCGGTTGCCGGGCCGACTCGACCTTCAGTGCGACCTGCTCGCGCGTGATCAAATCCTGCCCCTCGTAGATTTCGCCGAACCCGCCGCCGCCAATCTTCTTCAACACCTGCGGAAGTGAAGATAGCAAGCCAGATTCAGCGAATGGCTGTTCCAGGGAGAACTCCGGGCGTCCCAAAAAAACCCCTCACCTTCCATCTTTCCTTGACCACGTGGCCGGCCTGTAGCAGATCATCCATCTTGGGTGCGTCCGGGGTGCGGTGCTTCGCGGCGCTCGTCACTGTGCGGCTGTGCGGGGTAGCAGCGGGAAGAATGGAAGGTTGCGTCGGGGTCTAGCCAGACGGCGCAGGACTCGGACCACGACAAGGAGCACTGCCGGGTGGGCCTGCGACCACACCACCTACGACCTGCTGCTGCTGCGACCGAGGCGTTTCCGAGGAGCTAGCCGAAGGTGCACATTGCTTCACGCGAGATGTCTACACGCCGCTTTGGAGGAAGATGATGATGCAGCCGGCAGGGAAGAAGGGATGAGTGAGGGCACTTGCTGGTTACACTGCCTGCGGGGAGCGGAAGGAGCATGGGAAGTGTTAGCCAATGTCACACTACTAAACGGTGGCAAACGTCACGGCAAAGCATGGATATTGGATGAGAGCAGTGGGCAGAGGAGAGCAGAGTTCCAGGCAAGATGTATTGGGATGTTGGGAGTTCAATCAAGAGTTGCTCAGGATCACGATGAATTGTTGGAACACATACAATACAGCGTATGTTTCCTCTAGACGTCCTAGTCACGAAGAATCCAATATCTCTGGATTTTGATAGGATCCAAAATCATCTGAACTTTGCTCCAAACCAAGATCTTTAGATTTTACGCCAATTCCATATCGCTGGAATTCAATCCAATCCAATATCTCTGGATTTTACTTCGATTCAATATCTTGTGGACTTTGCTCCAAACCAATAACTTCTTGATGTTGCACCAATCCAATATCTTCTGAACATTGCTTCGATCCAATATCCCTAGAGCTTTCCACGTCTACTTCTAATAAACGACCATAGATACGAATTCCAAAAACGAATCTCCGTGACCCGCGAGCGAGTGAGGCACTTATTCAAAGCGAAAACCCACACAAAAAGCCCCCCCTCTTGAATGAGGTTTTGTTTCCGCCGCCGCCACCACAATGCAGGCAGGCAGTCAGTGACATCATCCGGTGCGAGAAGCTGCCACCCAAAGCAGGGTGGGGGCAACACCGCAAAGGTTAGAGCACTTGCGCCAAGGTTGTATCGCACGTTGCCTACCATCTTGTGCACGGCAAGATTAACCGGAGCACATGGCCGACCACCTTTGCATTGTTACACCAGTCGGTTAGCGCTTTTTTCCTCTTCTTTTCTTCCCTTCCCGGCCCAGTAACAAAGAGAAAGAGCGATAGAAAACAAGCGAGAGAGAGAGAGCGATGAAGAGAAGGACAGTGTCTATTGTCAGCTGTGCCATTAACACCCAAGGACTCAAAGAGGGTAAGGACACAGCGCGGAATGGCGCATGCACTTCCGCATTCGGGCATTCCTGCCACAAAGGAGACGCTGTTGAATAGCGTGCCCGCCCTGTGTGGCTGTGTGTGTCCTCCTGTACTTCGGGCTGCGTCCACAGGGCCACCGGCTCGAGCTCGAGTGGCCACATACACACACACAGCAGGAGCCCACTGGAACTACTGGATAAGGATATATGTACAGCCCGCCAAGGGAAGGCATAGTAGTGTCCTTCGCTTCACGTCCTCACAGTGCACGCGATAGGGTTAAACGGACGGACGGGCTTTTGCGCTATCGCACACCCTGCGGGAGTTATCTCGTGTGCTTGGTAAAATCGATACGCTCCTTTCCGTTACAGTAGCGGGGACAGTAACATCGAGCAGGCGAAAAAGGGGATCCACCCTAGTGCCCCTGCAAGCTCCTTTTGGCAAACTTTTGGAGTGGCGGGGTGTCGGGGAGCTGCAACGCATCTGTATATGTGCGCGCGCGCTTCTCCAAGATGAGAGAGAGAGAGAGAGAGAGAGAGAGAGAGAGAGAGAGAGAGAGAGAGAAAGAGAAGGCGATATATAGCACGAGATTATGACAGTCCCTAATCGCGTGTCTAAATTATTCCTCTTTTTTGTGTCACTTCCCATATGGATTTTTTGGAATGGAGCTTTGATGGTCGGGTAGTGTGGCAAACAGGAATTAAGTTGCAAGCGATTAGCGAGCCAACGTGACAGAGGGAGCCAGCAGACAGGGCTGGGCAGTGTTATCCAGAAATGTCCTTCCCAGTTGCAGTCGTTCCCAGAGTTCCCCACTGTCATTACACTAATCCATCGAAAGCACGAGAGAGAGAGAGAGAGAGCGCGAGCAAGCCCTGTCACGCGACGTGATAGGACCACGTCCTTAGCGACTTCTTGCTGTTGTTTTTCTTCTTCTTCTTCTTCTTTGTGTGCCTCTGCCTTTCTTTTGTTTGCTGGCGGTTGCTACCCCCTGGGCCGGAAAGGATAACGCGTCGCCATTAAGGCGGATTTCGTTTTTTGATTCTGCTTGGTTTTAATTAACAAGATGCGCGAGTTTTGCAACAACACGACACGACACGGCATGGAAAAATGACTTTCACGCGTGACCACCATTACGATGTGTGTGTGCGCGTGTGTCCTTGCCAGGATGACGTGTTGCAGGAGCACTTCCGTTGATGAGGAACGCCCCCCACCCCCACCATCCCGCGGGGGCCAATTTGATCGAAGAGCAGGACTGCTGGTAGTGGTTGATGGTCGTGCGTGTTTTTGGCCCAGAGGGAGTGGTGGTGGGGAGAAGGAGAACTCCTTCTTCTTCCTCTTCTTCTTCTTCTTCTTGCGCTTGTACTTTGATTGCAGTCGCTGGGTTGGCCTCGCGAGCGTTTTCACTCCGGAGAGTTGGAAGCCTCTAAATCACTGTCCGTCCCAACCATCCCCTTCCCCTCCCCCCTCCTTACCACCCCACCTGGAAAGGGAAGAACATCTCTGTCACACTGCTCTGTCGCCATCTTTGTTCGCCGCCAATGCTGGGGGGATACGCCCAGGACATTTCGGCTGCGCGATGCGCTCTCTCTCTCTCTCTCTCTCTGCGTTCGACCACTCGCAATATTGGAAATTGTCAAACCGAGGACCTTTCTTATCCTTTTTCTTTGGTTGTTGTTGCTATGTCCTGCACACCCTTATCACACACATACACACTATTCTTGGCCACATATGTACACACACAGACACACAGTTACACACAGAAGCACACAATACGTATAAAAATAGCAAGAAATCACGCAGCAATCAATGCCTTTGTAGTCCTTGTTCTCTCTCTCTCTTTCTCTCTGTTTCTCTTTCTTGCCAGTCTTAATGGGGGGGGGGGGGGGGGGGGAATGGGAGGAGTGCTAGAACTTTCTAATCGATTCACTAATCATACACACACATACACGGCGTGCGCACGACGACCGTTCTCCCGTCTGTTTCGCGTAGCAAGCGACGAACACAGGAAAAGGCTTAAAAAACACACACAAAAAAACCGCTAGAAAAATCGTCACATCTTCTGCTAGCGCTTTCAAAAACAACGAAAAACACACACACACGGTTGTGCCACTTTTCACCTGCAAAAAAAGAAAAGAAAGGAAAAAGGAAGGCCTTGACCGTCGAAAATGGTGTGACTCTGGTGTGACGAGCGGAACAAGCAGTAACTCATATCCTTCACATTCAACCCCCTTTTCCCATCATCCCTGACACACACACACACACACACACACACACACACACACACACACACACACACACACGTGCTTCAAAATTCAATTTTTCAACTCAATGCCACAAAGGCACGGAAGAAAGAATCTGCAGAAGCGTGCACGTGGGGGCGGAGGTTTGAATCATTCTCGCGCGATGATGAATGAAAATGCGGATGATGGAACGGTGGTGCAGGGGGGGGAAGATGCATCCAAAGAAGAAGTAGGCCATCACGGCAGTGGCAGGGCAGAGATTCGCCTGAACAAAAGGAAGTACTCTGCCGTTTTTTTTTTTGCCGCAAACGAGGAAAAGTTGGGAAAATCTTTCTTCCTTCCCTCATTCCCTCGGCCCTGTTTGGGTCTTAATATGTTGCTTGTTACAGTTATTGGTTTGTTGTTTTTTTTCTTCTTCTTGTCTCTGCTCGCATGTGTGTGTGTGTGGTTTTAGCCTCATCCTTTCCTACCCACTTCCTGTCCCGTCCCGCACGCTGCCCGACGCGGCACGTTTGTCTCTTCTTGGGGGCTAGCGTTTTAACTTATCTAGTTTTTGTTTTTCTTTTCAGGGCAATATAAATAGCATTTTTCCCGACACCTGCGGAGGGGGGGCCAAACACTCTCTCACACGCACACAATGCGTTGCACACACACACACGTCCTTCCTGCTTTTTTGCTTCTTCGTCTTCCTCATCTCCCCCCTCCCCCCCCCGCGTGTGCTCGCGCTCGCATAATTTGCTCTCTCGCTCGCTCGCCCTGTTCTGTCTCTCTTGGCAACACACACACACACACACACACACAAAGAGCACTCGCCATCGGCGTTTTTCAGGTGCCCGGAAAATGCCAACGAGGAAAACCGTCCACCCACAGGGCGTAGTACCGGTGCCGGGTGGTAGGGAGTTGTGGTAGGAGATCGTTTTGGACTCTCCCACCCCCCCCCCCCCCCCCTCTCAAAAAAGAGGTGTGCGGGGCGCGCCCGTATGCGTGTGTCCATTTCGCGGTTTTTCCGGCTTTCCCACACACTGCTGGGCGGCAGTACGCGCTCTCTCTCTCTCTCTCTCTCTCTCTCTATATCTCTCTCTTTCTCTCTCTGGTGGTGTGTGCGCTCTGGTTTTGCCTATTGCAACAACCACCGACCGACCGCATGGGGAGGGTTGGTGATGGCCGAGCCAGGAAGAAAAACCATGTGATTATTCAATTCTGCTTCTAGGAGTTGCTAATAACAGCAACAATATAAAACACACCAAAAAAAAATGCACACACACACACGCGCGCGCGCGTGGTATGGGAAAATTGTGTATCCGCCCGTTTCTGGCTCTTTCTCGCGCTCGGGGCCCGCGGCGCCTTTCTGCGGCTTTTAACTAATTTCTATTTTTTTTATTTCTTTTTTTTTTTGCTGCAATCGTTCAACAATTCGTCCTGAGTTTTGCTGCTGTGGTTTGCGCTTCTCTTCCTTGCTTTCTGTTCGCGGGGATCGGACTACAGGTTCGCCTGTGTGTCGTTCCACGCTACAGTGCTTCGCGCTGCCCTCTCGTATGGCCCTTTGTTGACTTGATTTGCCTTTTAGTAACGAAACCCGAAAGGATTGTCTTGGGTTGCAGCAGCAGCAGCAGCACACACACACGCACGCACACACACAGTCACACACTGCTAAACAACCACACCACGGGCGGGCACAGGAGCAAATCGTGGCGGACGGCGAGGAGCACGAGGAACCCTTTTGCTCGCTCGCCGTCTCGCTCGTTCCCACTGTGCCATTTCCAGCCCTGCTTTTTCCACCATCCCCACGCACACACACACACACACACATAGGGACACACGGACACTGACGGTACAGATTTGAACGGACGGAACGGGCAACCCCAGGATTCGCCATCCGCGAAGCGGTTTCGGTATGTGCTGCGCGACTTGGTGCTCGGTGGTCGGTCCAAAAACTTGCCCCCTCTCCCCACCCCCCCGCACCCTTCCCTGCCTGTGCTCCCGCTCCTTCCAAAGCGAGGAGGCGGCAACGAAAATGGGCAAAGAGGCTCCGCGGCCGTATGACGACAGTGGCCGACAATAAAAGTCGCCTACCCCCGGATCTGGTCGGTCGAAGGAGCCCGTTTTATTGTTTTTTTGTGCCTCCTCCCACCACTTCCTACTACCATTTCCCGATGGATCGTGTCACGACACTCGTCACGACGGGCAAATTCTCTCTGTCACACACACGTACACACACACTGCGTGGGGAAGGATGGCCGAACTCTTCGGCGCAACGGCACCAGGTACAAGGGAACCTGCTGCTGCTGCTGCTGTCCGTGGTTCGAACCCGTCACAGGCCAAAAAAATTAAAAAATAACCCCGGAATGGAATCCGCTCCGTCGCGTTCCGTCGTTTCGCCCGTCGGCCACCACACACCACACCGCCCTTGGGCCCCCGCCGTCACAGGGGGGGGGGGGGGAGAGGGGGAAAACGGGAAATACGTTCGTCGGTCGTGCTTATTACCCTGGCTATTTTCCACACTGCCTGCACTGCGAATGGTTGGGTTGGCAGCGGCCTGTCCTGTTCGGCGACGATGCGTGTGGTTGGAAAAAGTTGGGCCCTTTTTTCCTCGGCCGCTCGGCTGCGATTGAGAATTGAGGCGATTTTCACGCTCGCCCTGGTACCTGCGCACTGGCGCAACCGTGCTCGGGGCGCTGTGCTGGTGCCCCGTGCTGCATCAAAGTCAGTAGCGGGATGGGTTGGATGAGGGGGGGGGGGGGAGAGGTGTTGCTGGTGGTGGTTCGGTGGTTATTATGTGTGTGCGCAAAAAAAAAACACGCACTCGGACGGGATTGCTGCCTTCTCGTTCCTTGCGACGGACGGGCCTGCCAGATGGGTTGTCTTTCTCCTTCTTGCTGTGTCTTGCCCTACGATGACAGTTCTTCGGGTGTGTGTGTGTGTGTATGTGTGTGGGTAATGCCAATGTTGTGCTTCACTGAAACGGACTGTACAACGCGGTTATTGTTTGTTTCGTTTGTCGTTCGCCAATCTAGTGTGCCTGGCACCCTTGTTTACCTTTGTCCCGAGGCGCACTGGCGCAGGGCACGGCCTTCTTTCCGTGCTGTATACATTTCACTACCTTTTGTGGGATGAAAAACGAGGGAAATGAAACGAAATGGGACTGCCATTTGGTGGTTGCTCTGTGCCGTGCGTTGAAACGGTTGAAACTGGTTTTGACAGCTGCTGTCACTTTCGCTCGCTGTCAGGTGTTTTTAACGAAAGACGGCTGCCTAGGGGGTGCTCTACTCATGTTATATACAGCAGAAAACTGTTTAAAATAATAATGTGTTTTAAGAAATAATCTACACGTTACGTTACCGATTGAACAAAAAGTATTAAAATAATGTCAATTTGCACTTAAGAAAGTCTTCGTGTTTCTTTCTTCTTTTATTTCTTTTATAAACATATCCCTAAGACGAAAAAATATATATCTACCCAAGCGCCACAGATTAAGCTTAAACGACTGGAAAATTGAATATCCATAGGAAAAAAATGAAAGCTTCACAGCTTCATTGGTTTGATCAATAGATGGCGTATTACAACTCATCATTATATTGCTATCCTTTTCTTGCAATGTGTTTCGACAAGTTTCATCTTATAATGACCTATATAGCCTTCTAACTTTCAGAGCAAAAATCTATGTGAATGGTCGTGTGGTCAGATACGTGGGTATCAACACCAACGACCATTACTCAAATCTCACTTGCTTCAGTACTGGTGGTTTCCGTTGGAGTTTAGTATTTAAACAATCGTATCGCCGTTCTAGTTCTAGCGATGCATAACTTCAATGCGAAACCATACAACAGTACAGAGGAAATGAGAAAGCTCTCCTCCAAGCGAGGAAGCTCCACAGGTTGGGTATCCCACAAACAGATGGCGCCACCAGCTTTTTTGCTATTTTTAGAATGCATGAGTCGTTTGCCGTCTGCTAAACGAAGTCTTTCTATATTCCGTTTAGGTAGAGAATTTGAGGCGTTTAGAAGCCGTTTAGTGGTCGTTTAGTGGATTTGTGGCACTTGGGTAACGTCAAAAATACACCGACCGGCTGCTAAAAATATATATGGATATGACAGTTCGGAAAAGTAACTCAATGTACAGAGGAATTTTGAATCATCCTTGAATGTCATGCTTAACAAACTCCTTAAGCCTTAAAAGTATTTTTTTATACAGCTTGCTTAATAATGAAACTAATTGATTTTTTGGTAAAAAATAATGCTAGAATAAAGTTTAGCCGGTCTCGTAGTACAGTCGTCAACTCGTACGACGTAACAACATGTCCGTCATGGGTTCAAGCCCCAAATGGACCGTGCCGCCATACCTAGGACTGATTACCCTGCTATGGGGGGATCAATAAGTCACTGAAAGCCAACCCCACAAGTAGTGATACAAAGGCAGGCCTTGACCGACAAAGGTCGTTGAGCCAAAAGAAGAAAAAGAAGAAGATGAAGAAGAAGAAGAATGTAATTACACATGACATGAAACCTCATTAAGTGATTTGAACAATAAAAAAATATCAAAAATGCGAAAACGCAATCATGGTAGCTCTTTATGACAGATGTTTGTCTGTAAAACAATATTTGAATGACCATACAGATCCATTTGTTGGTTATGCGAAAACAAAAACTACTGAAACTCCTACAACGAAACCACCGCTGATTGCATTCTAACGGAACAATTCAAATCGCTTGCGTAATGTTCACATCGCGGTGGCTTTCGAATTTTTTAACGAAACTGCTATCATTCCGAGCCAGTGAGTTCCAGCCAGCCCGCTCATCCAGACACTCAATGCGTTTGTTTTCGTTTCAAAACGGGAAGGGCTGATAATGAGTAGCGATGGTGATGGTACGCTGCAAATGTGTTGATTTAATTTTTCGTTATTTCCGTTTTGACAACACAGCGTATATTGCAAAAATGCAGATGTATGAAAAATAAACATGATTGTCTTTGCTTTCCATGCAACCGACACGTATAATGAATGTATGCTCAACAAAGGGGGCTTAATCAATTTAACAGTCGACTGTCTAGAAGTTAATGAAAAGCAAATCAGTTTACGCTGTCCCACGTTCTATGTCATTCGAAAAAAATGTTTGAACCCCCTTTTTTTGTCAACTGCATCTCATTGCACAAAAAGCAACAACAAATCAAAACACTCCATAGCCCTTTTCACTGAGCCGGTACGGTGGTTTGTGAGCGCAGCCCCACCGCTAGCGCTGCCTAGTTCACGAGCTCGCCGTTTCGTTAAAGTGGGGGCGCGACCGCATCCACAGCCCGTCGTCGTGCGCTGGTGCAAGAGCAAGTGAGCCCAGGCGCCACGGTAAAATGTGCAATTGAAAACGTGAAATTTGAATCTTTGGTGAACTTTGGTGATAGCAGCGCAATTTGTAAACTTCCAGCAGGTCAGCCAACCGCTACTGATCGGGATTCGTGTTCGTAAGTAGGTGCGACGAAAGCGTGGCCAAAAATGCACACCGTTTTACGTGCCCTCTTGCTCGGCAGGGCAAGAGGGAGCTCATTAACGTATTTTGTTTGAAATGCTAACATCGAAAAGCGCAAACTAGCCACGGTGGAGAAAATTTTGCTTTTACTCAGTTGCGTTCGGTTTGGTTGTGGTGCGGGTGTGTGCGTCCGTAAAATTGGGACGATTTAAATATTGCTTCCCGAGGCCCTAAGGGTAAGGCAAATAATAGTTAAACTAGAGAAAGCAATTTCAACCGCGGCCGATTATTTAACGAACATTTTTGGAACTGGCGGGAGGCCAGTCAGTTGTGCACGTCCTTGCGAAGTTCTTGGCCTAAAACCGAAACTGGACGCTCTTACTGGGTGCAAATGGTGCTTTGAACGGTGCTGTGAAAGTAATATCTATTTTCTCCATCCTTCCCCCCCCCCCCTCTTGTTACAGCATTATGTTCCCTTTCTCCTCCCTGCAAGTCGAGTATAGCAATTTTCATCGGTCATCGCAAATCATGTCGAACGCCCTGAGCATGAGCAACTCCGGCTTTCCACACTCGTGGATCGTCTCCGGGCAGGACTTCTGCCCGATCACGTACTCCTCGATCCAGGGCCACAACTCGGGCGTCTCGAGCAACCTCGCAACGGTCGAGCCGGGGTAGGTAGTGGCGCCTGCAGCAGCAGCAGCCTTTCCCGCAACTCACAGCAGCATCTCATCGTCATCTTCCCTCTTTCTCTCTCTCTCTCTCTCTCTCTCTCTCTCTCTCTCTCCTTCTCTCTCTCTCTTCCCTGCAGCCTGATCGAGCTGCGCAAGGAAAAGTCGCGCGATGCGGCCCGCTCCCGCCGCGGCAAGGAGAACTACGAGTTCTACGAGCTGGCAAAGATGCTGCCCCTGCCGGCCGCCATCACCAGCCAGCTGGACAAGGCGTCCATCATACGGCTCACGATCAGCTACCTGAAGCTGAAGGAGTTCAGCGAGAACGGCGTGCCGTCCTGGTGCAAGGACCCGATCGGCTTCCAGAACTACAACGCGCCGCAGTACTTCAACGAGATGTTCGAGACGCACCTCGGCACGCACATCCTGCAGTCGCTGGACGGGTTCGCCATCTCGACCGGCGTGGACGGGCGCTTCCTCTACATCTCCGAGACGGTCTCGATCTACCTCGGCCTGTCGCAGGTGGAGATGACGGGCAGCAGCATCTTCGACTACGTGCACAAGAACGACCACGCCGAGGTCGAGCAGCAGCTCGGCATCAAGAAGGGGGCGGAGTACGCGAGCTACGGCGGGTACGGGGACGATGGGCCGACGGCCGAGAAGCCGACGGTGCTGAAGCTGGGCAAGGATGCGCCGGGCGGCAAGGGCCTGCTGCCGGGCGAATCGTACGAGGGCGACGATCGGGCGTTCTGCATCCGCATGAAGTCGACGCTGACCAAGCGCGGCTGCCACTTCAAGTCGTCCGGCTACCGGGTGATACTGCTGCTGTGCCACCTGCGCAAGAAGGGCGCGGGGCAGGAGGAGAGCCACACCGACAAGCAGACGGTGATCGGGATGGTGGGCATCGGGATCGCGCTGCCGCCGCCCTCGCTGCACGAGATCAAGCTCGAGTCGGACATGTTCGTGTTTCGCACCAGCCTCGACCTAACCATCATACACTGCGAGAACAGGTACGTGTGGCGCGGGCTGGGAAGGGGTGCAACCAGGGGGAAAAGGGGGACGGGGCGCGAACAGCTTGTTGAAACAATATTGGAACCCAATCTCACCGTTGATAGGATTTCCAGTTTTCTGGACTACACCGCCGACGAGCTGAACGGGAAGAGCATCTACAGCCTCTGCCACGGTCAGGATGCGCACAAGCTGAAAAAGAGCCACAGTGAGCGTAAGTAGTCCTCTTAGCTCTCTCTCCCTCTATCTCTCTTTTTATATCTCTTCAAGTAGTTTTGGGTGAATCAGATTCAGACTATTGAATCAGAATGAATCTTGCAACGGGAAGCAATAAACGTGATCCACGACTAACATTCATGAATCTTCTTGAATTCGATTCGTGTATCCTTCGAGATTTCTGAATTTGGAAGGATTCGCTCCATCTCGATAGGTTCAAAGGGATTCAAACTGAATCGTGAATCATTTGTAGTTAGGAAATGGTCAAAGATTGGTGAGATCTACAGGCATGCAGGGGTTTTTAGCGGTTCTGCTAAGTTAGCACTCTTCTTGGACACCTTGTGACGTTTTGTCAACATCTGTCAAATCACAAACGAGGCATAATTTTATCACTTAATGTGACCCAGAGTCCAGAAAGTATGCCAACTCTTTCAGATCATATGAAAACCCTTGTTATGAATCTTCTACGATTCATCAATCAAAGTCGTCTTCATATCAGGCATAACAACTCGTAGTCATGCGAGTTCACAACTGTGCCAATGTACCTCAACGAATCGCTTGTAGCCACTGAATCATTCCCCATTGAAAGATGAATCACTGAATGACTCCTCGGGAAAGATTCATGCGCCCAAGTCTTTCCCAAAGCATTCCCAAAAATCCCTCCGCCAAACATTTACACCGTGCGTCCTCTGCTTTCTTGCCGTGTCCGTTCCTGCAGTAATTCAAAAGGGCCAGGTGCTGACCCCGTTCTACCGCATCCTGAACAAGAACGCGGGCTACTTCTGGATCCAGTCCTGCTGCACGATGGTCTGCCAGACGAAGAACATGAGCGACCAGACGGTGATCTGCGTCAACTACATCATCACCAAGCCGGAGAAGGAGAACCTCATCCTGGACATCTCGCAGATCCCGTCAGCGGCGGGCGTGCTCGGCGACTACCATGCGAAGGTGCTGCCGCCCGCCACCGGCGCGGCCGGCTCGAAAAAGCCCCAGCCCGCCGACGGGTACGAGCTGGAGACGGGCGGCGTTACCCATCCCCACCACGGCCACCATCACGGCGACGGCGGCGGCGGGTACCATCTGGACGGGGGTGCCTCGCACGTCGACCACAAGGTGGACCTGCTGGACAAGGCCGGCCTCGGCAAGGGGGGCGGCGTCGGCGGGCTGGCGATGGCGTACGGTGCCGACAAGAAGGAGCACGACTACAAGGACAAGCTGCTGGAGCAGCGCGAGAAGGGCTGCAGCAATAGCAAGGTAAGGTGTGTTGGTGCAGGAGCGAACTCCGCCAAGACGCTCCGCTCTGTTTTCTCTCTCTTTTTTGGCGATAAATCAAAATGCAAAATTCATCTTTAACCCCAACCAGCACCAGCGCCTCAAGAGCGGCAGCCCGATGCTGAACACGATGCCGAACGAGAACGGCGAGCGGCTCGACGCGAAGAAGTCGTCCGGCGGCAAGAAGAGCGTCAACAACCGGGCCAGCGTCATCCGGGTGCTGAACAAACCGTCGAAGAAGGTGCTGCAGGAGTCCCACTAGAGGGCAACCAATCAATCTTCCATCACACACCCACACAGCCAGCGATCAACAAGGCAGTGTGCTTTACCATTTGGATTAGTGTTTTATAGTGGGACGACCCTATCCCCTCTTCCATGCTCTGCTCACGCAACCTCATCTGTTAGTGGATTAGTGATACGCCATGCACTCACACACAGGGTTGGTGTCGAACGTATTAGTGCTAGAGTTAATTACCCAATCGCTTTGTGTCTAGAGCCGGTGGCGTACGTTTTATAATAGTAGTAAGTAGTAGACTCGCGTTTTTTTCACGAGCATTTTTCTCAGCAAAGGAATAAGAAAGCAGAAGAAGAAGGACGTTAGGCATTGCTCGCGTTTGAGTTAAATAGTTGTTTTATTTCGCTTCGTTTACATATTGCCATAAGAAAGGGGTTTCGCATCTCGAGCGCGGGCCCGGCTGGAGGAGGGCCTTGCCGGAGGGATGCCGGGGCGGACTGGTCGTGCAGGCATCCAAGCAGAAACTGCGCCCTGCCCTCCCCGAAACAGGAATGTCGTTTGGCGCTGCTCTCACTTGCTGATGATTGGTTTAAAAACGGAAATCGCAACGGAAAAATAAGTGCACGCGCCTCATCCTCCTAGGGCACTCACTCACACTCACTAATAAAATCAATGCACGACCAACATGGTCCCAACCCCCTCCCCCCCCCCCTCTACTTCCAGGCTCCCATGCCGTTTCTGCGCGCTCACTGTGAACGTTTGCTACAATGCTAAATATAATAAACCTTAATTGTAAAGCAATAATTAAAACAAAAGAAAAAGGAAGTGATTATAAACGCGTTTTTTTTGGGGGTGGAACTTCTTTTCGTGGTTAGAAAACGCAGGGAAAGAAAGAAGCGAGAAATCAAACTAAACATAATTAATAAAATAGCGATCATGTGCTTCAAAACCAAGCTCGCTCCTTCGCACGTCTCGCGATAAATATTAAGAGATAAACGGGCTACTGGGAAGGAGGGCTCGAAAAAAGAAAGAAATCGGGAAGGCATGACGCTTCGTTAGATGATCATTATTGCCACTGATGTAATAAAAAGAAGTATATATATCCGTAGCGTGTATGTGAAGTGCATAACGTATTAAAGTCTCGTTTTTCCCTTGCTTTCTACTATCTACTCGGGCGTCTGTGTTAAACTATTCTTTCTTACAGAAAATAAAAAAAAGGAAACCGTTCGGTTTCTCTAGCTTTCGTAAAAGTTAATGCATCATTAGACATTGAAGAAAAATTATAATAATTGTAAAAAATATTGGGAGAAAGTAAGCTGCCTATCCAGCGCACTCACACACACACAAACACACTTATTATATTAAGCCTTAGCTGCGCCCTTATATTGTTATCGTTTCTTTTCCCGCCCTTCACCACACATCGCGGTGAATTTGACTGTTTGTGTGACGTATTCCAAAAGAGCTGCTTTAGAGCGTCCACAAGGGGGATTAGTAGTTAAAATGAACTGAAGTCTCTCCCCTTTTTTGATTGCTCCTGTCGTTTTACCCCAAAAAATAAAGGAGGAGCCTAACGCAATATACCGGTTCGTCGTTTGTTGTCGTTAAAATCGTTTTACACAATTAGGCTAAGGAAGGAGCGCACACACTCCTGGAAGAATACAGATCATCATTCGCTCGCCCTCCCCTCCCGGGTTCTACTTCTTCTTTTTGCCCTTGCGCTTCTTGCGCTTGTTGTTGCCGGTCGACGACGGGACGGCGGTGGTGGTAGATGCGCTGTTGGCGTTGCTACTCGTCCCGTTGCTCGGCTCTACCGCTGCCGTTGCTGCGACGGCTCTCGACGGCGCGATGATGACG
The DNA here is from genome assembly GCF_017562075.2 of Anopheles merus. NCBI lineage: Eukaryota > Metazoa > Arthropoda > Insecta > Diptera > Culicidae > Anopheles > Anopheles merus. The sequence goes on along the minus strand of NC_054081.1, from coordinate 895,069 downwards.
TCATCCTCTTCCTCGTCCTCCTCCTCCTCCTCCTTCTCGATCGCCGATTCGGTGGCCGGTAAGACCATCCCCCCGATCGTGTTACCGTTCCGCTGATCCTCCGCCCGCGCCTCCTCGCACTCGTCGTCCTCGTCGTCCTCGTCGCCATCGTCGCTGCCGAACACCGCGCGCAGCTTCTCCGAGTGGATCGTCTGGTGGTACAGCTGGCCCGCCGGTCCGGAATGGTTGTCGAACGTGGGCGAAAACCGGTCCGCGTTCGGGTTCGTGATCACCTCGCAGTCCCGGTACGAGGCCGGATCGTCCATCAGCTTCTGCTGGTGGTACTTTCGCTGCTGCTGCTGCTGCTGCTCCTGGGCCAGCTCGGTCTGGTGGGTGTAGAAATCGTTGATCAGTCGCTCGCGCACCATAAACACCGTGCCGATGGCGCCCGTCTTCTCCTCGTACTGCTCCCGCACGTCCTCCTCCTCCTCCTCCTCCTCCTCCTCCTCCTCCTCTTCCTCCTCCTCGAGCCCGTCTTCCTCCTGTTCCGCTAGCTCTTGCGCCTGCAGGGCCAAAATTTCCTCCTCGGTCAAGCTTTTGGAGAGGTTCTGCCGCACCTTCTCGTTCTGCTTTAGCTCGCGCAGCACGTGCTTCATCTTGTCGTTGATCGACTCGTACGCACCGTGCTCGTACGCGTACCGCCCGCCGTACTCGGTGGCATCGGTGGCGGTGGTGACGGACCCGTCGTCCTCCACGCCGTCCACCACGAGCGAGTCTTCCTCGCCGTACGCCACATCGCTGTACCGGCCGATCGCAATGTCGTTCGGCTGGCCGTCCCCGGTCAGCATCGGATTGATCACCTCGACGATCGTTTGCAGCTGCACCGGCTGCTCCGGCTGGCGGACTGCCGGCTCGCTCCCGTCCAGCCACCGGTCCGTACCGTCCGGCTGGTCGGTGGGCATGCCGTTCTTTGCCTCCACCTTGCCGCCCCCGTCCCGCTCGCTGTCCGCGGACGACGAGTCTTCCAGCTCGAACATGATAATCTTTTCGCGCATCGTCTCCACCTACAAAAACCAACGGAAAGTATGGAGAGTGTATTAGTGGAGTTTGGTTTTTATTGCGCAAACAAACTCAAAACAAAGTACAGCGTGATAACAAAGTGGAACAAGGTGAGAAGGAATGCGGTGCGAATATATCTCTAATAGGGCGTTGAGCGTTGGGGGAAATAGTCGAAACAACAGGTGCGCGTGCAGCTAAATGCTGAAAATAAGAATTAAACAAATCGTTGCCTCGTTTTCGTCATTTGTTGGCTCTCTCAGTCATCAAATGTTGGGAGCCTTCGCACAATGCTTGCCTCTAAGGCACCAATGCTTGTCTCGTTTTCGTCGATTTGTGTCTACAAGTCTCTAATTTTCTATGCTAGGGAAAACTCTTTGGAATGTTTTACTTTGTTTCAAATAATTTGCATTCCAGAAATCGTTAAATAAAGTTATAAAGTCGATAATACAAAATTAATATTAATTGGAATATTACGATGTGCATGCCTATTTAAAACTAGTGTCTAAGTTGTCTTCTGAGAGCCTTAAATACCTTGTAAGTTTATAATTATTTCTTTTATAGTAAAATATTGTCGAGTAACGGATAAAAATAGGTGCGTTGAATTGCCTTAGAACCGAAATTTTGCAGCAACGACTGTATACGGTCATTTATAAGCGAGTTTTCAACGGTTCTGATACATTTGGCACACTTGCTAAACTGCTGGCGACGACATAATTTTGTACAACAAAAAAAAAAGCCATAAAATGTATCACTTAAACTAACAGAGAGTTTAGAAAGTGTGCCAAAAGTATCAGAATGCAAAAGGATACGTTTTCCAGGTACTACTTGCGCGGGGTGGCAATGTGTGCAGGTGTTTGAACGGAACAAAATACAAACGAAAAAACTCGCACTAAAGCAGGGTGGCTTAAAGCGGGACAGGCGTCTACTACTGAAGCGATCCTGGCGGATATTGCGCCAACCATTCCTACTAAAACCTACTGCAGCGATACTACGGGTGTACTACGCGTCGTTTGAGTGTGTGACGGTTGGTGGTGGGAGTGTTGGTGGCTCGTGTGTGAGGAGTGTGCAGAGCGTGTGTGTTAAATGTGGCCAGCGGCGGCGAGTCTCTAACCTCGGTTTCGATGACCTTCTCAATGTACTCAACCGTGCGGAGGCCGCCGCCCGGTGCCTCCTCGGTCCGGCGCGTCACCTTCTCCTCCACGACCTTCTCCGTCTCGCGCACGACGATCTCGCTGCCCGGTCGGGACTTTACCGCGAGCCGGGGAAACCGCCGCTGCAGCCGGTCGTCCGCACCGCCTGCTTCGTCCGCACTGCTGCTCCGTCCATCGTGGTGGTGGTGGTGGTGGTCGTCGTCATCGTCGTCGCCGTTGGCGGACGGCTGCTTAGTGTTTGGTGGGTTGGTGGAGGGCGGTAAGGGTGGTTGTTTGGGGGAGGTGTGTTTGGAGGTGTGTAGTTTAGGTCCGATTTGTTTTATTTTATTTTTTTGTTACACGAGGATTAGACGTTAAAACATCGCGAGTGAGGGAACACATGTAAGGGAATAGCACAGTTAAGAGAGGTAAAAACAGTGGTTCATACTCTTTCTTTGGTTACAACACACATACACACACTAAAGTTAATCAAGATGTCTAGCGGACAGTTACCGAGCGATAGAGATTCACTTGAGGAGGGATATTGGCTCAGTACTTTGAGAAGGGGGTCGCAGTAGGAACCATTCTTACCTCGTTCTCATCGTTGTTGTCCGCCGATGGTGCGGGCGGCGTTAGTAACGGTGACTGTTGTGCGGCCGGCAGCGGCGAAACATTGCTCGTCGTCAGTGCGCTCTGCGAGAAGCTTCCGTCGACGCCTTCGCTGGCGCTGCTCGAGTTCAGCAGCGAGTCCTCGTGCAGCCCGAGTCCGGCCGCCATCGTCTGGATCATGATCTGGGCCTGCAGCGCATCGTTTTCGAGCGACTTTAGGCGGGCCTGCCGCCATGCGGCACGCTTCTGGGCTCTGTGTGGCGAAGGAGAAGTGAATAATCGAGAAGAATTCAATGGGAGTGATTTTAATAAAGTGTTTTAGAGACTTCCGCTAAGTTTCTCGACTCAATAAGTGAGTTGTTTAAGTTGAATATATGATGCCCTCCTGATGTCTTCCAATGTACTTCAATTTATGAGCTATCGCAACAATAACCGATAACATAACCAATAACAGTGATGTGGAATGCTCAGAGTTGCATTCGGGTCATCTGCATCTAGACCAGAGATTTTCCAGAAGAGATGCCAGCAATTTGGCATAGATTGAGATGCCACTAACATGGTGATGGGTAAAGTTGGCAAACATCCGGAGTCTACTTCCGACAATTTCGAAACCGACTCTGAAAGGTCGGTCCGCCCAGCATTGTCTGGTATTGTTCAGAATCATTCGTAATCCCCATGGAGTCGTCTGAAGTCTCCGAATGACTCCGGGCGATTCCGACTCCAAGACTCCGGACGACTTCAAAGACTCCAAACGACTCGGAACAACTTTCGAAGATTCCGGACGACTCCGAACAACTCCGGGCGACTCCGGACTAGTGGTTCTGATTTTGCCGGAGTTGGAATCTGACTAACAATAGCCGAAGTCGGATTGGAGTCGTGGATGCGCTCCAAAGAACACATCACTACACTGACCCGTGATTGAAGTCTGATTATTTCCGATTGGACATATTGTCCTAGTATTGATATTACGTCACGTATTATTGGAAGATATTGAATACAGCAGTATATGTCTTCCACGGCTTATCCAATGTTTCCAACCAAATCCAGATGAGCCTTGATTAGCTTTCAACGTATTCCAGCAATTTTTCCAAGTATTCTAGAGTATATACAGTGGCATCTCTTTAAGATGTAGTCTCTCTGGAATGGATATATCAACAATTCTGTACATATTACGAACATTTTTTGGCAATGTGAATCTTTCTAGAGACTACCAACTCCACTGGATCTATACACTAAAGCCTCGGAATTCAAATTCCATACCTGACTTGAAGATTTTAGAGCTAATCCCTATCATTTTAGCATCAGGCTAGAGCGTGTCTCACCGTCCGACAATACACTTACCTTAATGCACGAATCTCGGACGGGCTCAGCTTGGACTCGTCGTACTCCGGCGGCAGACAGTTGCTGGCACGTGCCCGCTTCTCCGCGTTCACCGTCCGTATCGGGATGCGGCTCATCGGCGTCTTCGCGAGCGGTGACGCCGCCATCAGCAGCCCGCCGGCCACTCTGCTCTGCTCGTCTTCCTCGGTCCGGCCCGTCGCCGACTCCTCCCTGCATTTCGTTTGGCGTTGATGTAGTATTCGCGAGTTCGAGTATGGTCGGGTTTTCATCAGCATAATATTGAGATTTCGTTTTTTTTAATATTTTTTTCGATTGATTCGCGGTTCGCGGATCAGCGGCGATTGTGTGCGGTAGCATTGTTAAAGAGGGGTGAGATTGAGGTGTTCATATCCAAAGGTCAGTTATGTTTTGAGCAAGCGTACACGCGCTAGCCACTGTAGCAGAGAGATCGAGCAGCGGCGATACACCCATGCTAGCTAAGGAGGGGGTGGTGGAGGTGATGGTGTCAAAGAGCACTCAATTCTGATATGCCCTCCCTCCATCCCCCTCACCGGGAAGGGCGATCGGAATTGAGTTTTGCCACACAAACACCGGGAAAATGCTTTGCGAGCTATTTTATTTAAATTATATTGCTTTATTTGCTTCCGCTGATTGCGCAATAACTGGCATACTATGGTGGGTAAGTGTGGTGGAGGAGCCTTTACTAAACAAGCTACTGCATAATTGTACAAAACTCGAAAGGATATTTAAAGAGTGAAGGAACATAAAGACAGAAGGAAGCGCGCAAAGAAGTAGAATGAACCGTACGAACCCACAAGAAAAAGGTAAATCATAATAATTAAGAATATGATAGAGAAAGAGAGAGAGATCGACTAAATACTCTACAGCGAAGATAAATAGGGCCCACCGCTGCCATTATCACCACTCCCCAACTTAACCTCTAAAATTAATAGATGATGACAAGGCAGAGAAGATACGTCCGAGAGATGTACACAATGAAAGGGGCACACAAAAAAGGACAATGAAAGAGAAACAGAGCGCATTCCAAGCAGTACAGTAATTAGTTTTATTATTATCACTTTTGAGATGTATTTACAGACAAAAGGGTAAAAATAAAAAGACAACAAGAAAATGTGTATACGACAGAGAGAATGTATACGAACATGTATGTATATATATATATCTATAGATGTGTTTGTGTTTGTTCGTGTGTATTTGTGTGTGTGTGTGTGTGCGTACATATTAAGATTAAAAACGAGGCCACTAATTGTACCGAAACGCTTTTCGGTTTCCGTTTGCTGCCGCACATACTTTACACAAGGAAGGGAGGGAAACGGAGGCGTGGGATGGATTGAGGAAGGGAGCGAACAGTAATAATAAGTGTGTGCGTTTGTTCGTGTGTGTATGATACATACATATTATGTATACTACATCCTTGCAGTTCAGTGTGAAACAAGCACCCACTCAGTGCAAATCGGCCACACCGAGCGCGGCTGCGGGGCGATGTTAAAAGATGACAAATGCTTTCGAATGTTGCAGAGTACCCTGTTTTCAAAACCAATCGGTATAGAATGTTGTGTAAAAAAAAAAACAATTTGATCTTTTTTTTTCGAACCGTTTCTACCTAAATACGCGCTTTACTGGCTTTCAACAATTGAATAAAACTCTCCGCTGCGCCATTTAAGTGCCGTTTAAGTGTGCCATGTGTATGCTACAAACTAGTAATGCCACCTCTGAGAGTGCGTGGAATTATGCGGCGCAAAACCCTTGCACGGAAGCACTCTTCGACTACCTCGTCATATCGGGAGCTAACGCACACGCTTACTATGCTAAGAGACAGGTCCTTAGGTCCTACCAACAGTCTAAGAAATAGACAAAAACGCAACAGGCACACACACAGACAGTTGAAATGCCAACAAGAATGAAATGTGCGGTCATTAAAAAGAGAAAAAAACACAGAAAGTAAATCTACTTAAAACATTAAAAAGGGGATTTTTGACAATTCATATGCTTATGCTAAACTTGGTTGCTCTCTTCCCCTACGGATGGGTTTGGCGCGTGCAGGTTTTTGTTTTTGTTTGTTTTTTTTTTCAGCTGATCTGAAGCTTAGCTTGACACACTTTACAAGCGTGTGTCTCTGGATTTTGTCACATACAAAGCACATCAGGAATGTAACAGGGTGGAAATGAAGCGGTGAGGAAATCGATCTTAGCTGCAGCACGGTTGTTGCTGTTGCAGTTGTTGCTGTTAATACGTCAATAGCGGGGTAAAGGGATGGGAAAAGGGGGGATGGAGGGATACCTATGTATATGTATGTGTTGGTGTGTGTGTGTGTATGTGTGTGTTGTGATTGGTTTATTTTCTATGATCTAAATACAGCGTCAATTTCTGCCAACGGGTTCCTGGAGGAAGTACACAAGGGTGAAAAGGGGGAAGAGGTTAGGATAAATCAGCAAACTATTACGAAAAAAAAAATACTTAAACAACTTAATTAAGTTAGAGGGAGGAGGGGCGCCGTAGCCGTTTCTAATGTCACTGCTTTTGTTTGTGGAAAAATGAGGGGGAAATGTTTGTGGTTTCAGTTCAGTTTAGGGATTAGTAAAATAAGTGTTATTTTCGAGCAGGACAGTTGTTGAAAAGGAGGAGCAACGTAAGTAAATAGATTTAGCTCTCTACACTCCCACTCCCGTCCGCATGGCGAGCATCCAATTGGCGTAGTAGTGGCAGTAGTAGTAGTAGGAGTAAGAGTGAGTAAGTAGTTAAACGAAAGCAAAGTAAAGTCACGGAAGACAGAGAGAGAGAGATAAACCGAGAAGGATAACTACTCCCTGGCGTGTTTTTTGCGTTTCTTTCGCCAAACTATTTTACGCTAAGTGCACAAAACAAAACGTGAAAAAGAAACTCAGTGTCCCGGTGGGTGAGATGAGGTCATACGCGGCACTACTACACTAGCCACTACTAAAGAAGGCACTCTCTCCACTCTTCCGCTCTTTGGTCGAAGGTTGGCGGCTCCCCCGGCGCAACCTTTCTCTCTCTGAGTGTGTATGTGTTGCTATCAAACAGTAATAGTGATCCCGGACCCGGGCGGAGGCGCAGCGCAAAGATGGCGCTGGGGGCTAGGAGTACCACCCGTTCCTCGCCCCACTGTCTATCCCTCCGGTACGTACCTCATGTTATTGTCGTTGATGTCGGACTTGTCGCCGGGCGTCCGGTCGCCACCGTCCGACCGGTTGTCGTCGTCCTCGTCCTCCTCGTCGCCGAACCGCTGGTGCACCCGGTCCTTGCCGAGCGACGCGATCTTGCGCTCCTCCTCCTGTCTCAGCTTTTCTACCTCGTCTTGCGATAGGAAAGAGAAGACTTTATCTAAAAACAAAAGACGTGAAAATGAAATTAAAATAGCGCTCGAGAGCAACACGCGGTCGGCGGGGTGGCGCAGCCTTACCTGATTTGGGCGTCGGTTTCTGCTGATCTTCCATGGCGTTCTCGAAGAATCGCTTCTTGTCGGACACGCTCTTCGGTGTCTTCGGACCTAGAGGCGGCGACTGCGGGGTGGAAGAGGGAGGGTGAACTGATTACAAACAGGATAAACACTTGAGCTGTGTGTGAGAGTTTGTGAGTGCTTGAGTGGTAAAACCAATTGTTCCTTCAAATGGTCCCGTAAACAGCAGCCTCCGATCGAGCGGAGCCGTGCTTCGATATCCCCAGGTGCAAGTAGTAGCGATCGCCCGACCCTTAAATCGCCGATTGGTGGGTGCGCGTTTACGCTGCTCGGGGATCGAGGGCTGCAGCGAAGCTTATCTTGGCGCATCCGTAGAAACATGAAACGCGCAATGCAAGTAATGCGATCAACTATGGCACCACATACAAAAGGCAGAACAGCGTAAAAACACAACCGCATGCAGTGAAGGGCGCAAGCAGAGCCAGCATTAAAAGAAAATCATAATAAACGGTAATAAAACGAAGAGCAAAGCCCCAATACAAGTAAAGCCAGAACGTTGTTGCCACTGGGCGCTTTTAGTGCGGTATTTAATCCCAAACCATATTGTTGTAAAAGGAATTAAAAAGAGCATTAGTTTTTTTTTCTTTTCTTTTCAATCCAAATTGCTGAACGCTTTTACATTAAAACACCTAAGAAAGAGCCAGAAAAACAATTCGAATCGAGAGGGAAAAAGTCATATTAAAAAAAAGTCGTTTCTGCCACTCAATCGCTGCCTCTTGACTGGCGCCAGAGAACATTTATTCGAAATGGAGAGAAAAGGGAAACGAACGATTTACTCTACAGTTGTTAAATATATAGTTAGTAAAAAAAAGGTAACACACGCACACAAATGCTACACAAACAGCTACGACTGCTAGTAATTGTTTTTTGTTTTTGTTTAGGTAATAAATCCATTTGGTTTGGGGTTCGTTACGATACAGCTACTCTAAGCACTAAGTTTTGCATGCCGGGCGCTACATGATTACGTTACGGTTTGCTTACACTTAGCCTTTTTTTTTTGGCTTTACTACGCTACTACTAAACTCATTAGCTACAGATGAAAACATACATAATTAGAAACAAGAGGGGGATGCTCAACCAGATGAGGATGATGTACGTTTTTTGCCTCTCTCTCTTTTCTTAGCCCGTTTTGCGGGTTCGTCGCTGCACCACCGTGCACATCACACGCCACCTGTTATCATTAGATCCCGCCGTGCGCCCGAATGGTAGGCAACACCGCAACGCACTCACGCTTCTCAATCCCGATGTGTATGGATGTGTATGTGTGTATTATCGGTTGATACCGGATGAGGATGAGAACCTTACTGGCTAAGTGGGGTGGGTGGTTGTGTGATGGAATGATTAATTTTCTTTCCTCTTGCTTGCTTCTATTGGCTGTTTGTCGTGAAACACACACACACAAATGTTCACACACACACACACGCCCTCAGTGCAAAATGTTGTGCGCCGTGCGGTTTGGATCTTTTTTTTGTTTTTTTTTTTCTTTTGTGTGGTGCGTTTGTTGTTGTATGCCTTTCGCTCACGCCTGTTGGGTGTGCGAGAGGCGGCCGCTGCGGTGCTTAAAACAGGGTGGTGCGCGGTGATTGGTGTGTGTGCTCGGGGGCCGGCGCCGTTCGCGGTGCACTAACGAGCCGTAGCGTCGGATCACTCACCGACATCAGCACCTGGTGGTGGTGGTGGTGGGGGGTGGGGCCGGCGGCGATGCTGCTGGACGGGTGGGCGGTGGAAAGGTAGGTCGGGCCGGCGCCGGTGCCGTACGGTGGTAGGTGGTAGGGCGAGGAGTACGGGGCCGGTTGGCTGCTGCTCGCCGCCAGCGAGACGATCGGCGCGTGGCTGACCGGCACCGAGCCGGACGCGTACGTGTAGATGGTGTGCTGCGGGGTCGGCAGCTTGGTGTAGTGCACGGGCAGGATCTGAACGGGCGGGTAGATCTGCGGCAGATGGTGGTAGCCAACGTCGGACGGTGGTGGTGGTGGCGCTGTGGATGGTAGCGGCGGCGGTGGTGACAGTGGGCCGCCCAGCTTGGCCAGATGCTGGTGATGATCGTACACGCTGCTGACCGGGATGTAGTGGGACGGCAGGGGCGAGACGGACGCGGATCCGGAATCGTACAGGTGGTACGGCGAAGGCACCCGGCCCAACAGCTCGCCCGTGTGGTGGTGATGGTGCATGGTGTACATGTGCTGCTGCTGGTGATGGTGGTGATGTTGCTGCTGCTGCTGCTGCTGTTCGTGGGCGTACTGTGCCAGCAGCTTGTTGCGCACCTCGTTCTCCTCCAGCAGTACTTGGCGATGGACCTCGTCCGGCACCAGCAGATTGTTCGGCGTGTTTTCGTGCACGAACTGGGCCGTCCGCTTGACCGGCAGCGTTTCGAACTTCGCCGACAGCATCTCGACGCGCTCGGGCCGACCGCGGGCTGCCGGGCCGGGCCCTACCGACACCTCCCGGATCGTGTTCGTCGCCGTGTCGTGCTCGTACTCGACCAGATCGCCCTGCCCGAACTCTTCCTGCAGCTTGCGAGCGGCCTGGTTGCGCACCACCTCCGCCCGGCGGATCGGATTGCTGGCGGGCGGCTGCTCCTTTGCTTGCTGGCCGCCGGCTGCCGCCGGCAGCAGCTCGTGCGAACCACCCGACGCGTCCGAATCGGTATCGGATTCGGTGTCTGTGTCGGAATCGGTGTCCGGATCGCTATCCAAGTTTGCCACCGTCGGCTGCACCTGCTGGACACCTTCCGGCGTCGAGCTGCTGCTGCGATTGGAGGGGCTGCTCGCGCGCAGAATGCCCTTCAGGTCGGGCGTCGGCGAGGGACCCGCGAAGGCGGCCCGCGCATGATGGAGCGCCGTATCGAACCCGTGCGTATCTTCGTGCAGATCGAAGCTGACCGACTTGCGGTGCGAGGTGGTGGTCGTGGTGGTCGAGGAGCTGCCCGGTTCCACCTTCGGCGGTGGAGGCGGTGGTTTCATGCTTGGCGGACGGTCCAGGTACGCCCCGGCGGACGGTGATTGGATGGTGGCGGTGTTGGTGATGGGGGTGGCGGTGTGGGTGGATGCTGCTGCCAGTGGCGGTGGCGGCGGCGGTGGTCGGTGGGGTCGCACAATCTTCTGATCACCCTTCGAGGGGTGGTGGTAGTTAGTATCGGTGGTAGCGGGGTTCGTCGCTACCGTGGCGGTGGAGGAGTTAATTGAGGAGATGGGAGGTTCGTTCGCATGCGACAACGACCGGACGCTTCCAAAGCGGCGCTCGACCTACAGAGGGGGGGTGGGGAGGAGTAGGGTTTGCAATGCGCGCGTACACGAGAGGATGGGGGAGGAGGGATCGTTAAAGATTTTTGTTTTTGGTTTAATTTTTGTTTTAGATGAAAAATTCAAGACGAAACGAGCGCGCATATGCAAAAGAGAAAGAGAAAGAATATGAGAACAGGATGTAAAGGGGGAGTGGGGCGGTTGAGGTGTATTAGGATACGAAGGAGTAGCGGTACGGAGGGCATGATTTTACCAGCAGAAAATCGAAAGCATGTGTTTAGGGAGGGAATTGGGGAGGGGAGACGCATTACGATCAGCTCTGGGCAGGGATGATAAGCACCAATTGGTAAAATACAACATATATTTTTTTAGTTACACAAGGAAATACGAAGCAATCGAAGGGAAAGGGTTTGGAGTTTACGGTTGCATTGAAATCTTTTGAAGATTATATTTTGCTAATTAATATCCGTCAGTTTTTGTTTGACGCTGCTCGAAATAGTGCTGTAGAACATAGAATTTCAATGCAATTTTGTGGTTTTATGGGTTTTTTTAATGGTGTTAAATTACAAACTAAATTATGTAAACGGTATGACTTATCGCTAAATGAGTGAGTAGAAACGGAACACAAAATAAAACGTACATATTACTGACAGCTGACAATCGGCACAATACTGTGTTACACACTTTGGACTGGAGGGGTAAGTACTAAAAACATTTACAAACACAAAAAATCACCAATACACAAACACCCGCTGTACCTACATTGAACCCAGCCGGAAGCCATTTACGATCGAGCAGAGGCGGTGGTGGCATACACACAGTTAGCACTTTCCGCAGTGCGAAGGCGTTTCAAAACTTAATTCCAACACACAGCCAAGTGAAAAGAGAATACGCAACGCGACAATACACGTACACTTTCAGACACAAATCACAGAAAAAGAAACGTCCCAGAAAGAAAGAAAGTGCTCGCAGCGAACCCCCTTTTCAGCAATAAAAACTGGGGACATCCCAGAAACAGCAAAAACAAATGTATAATAAGAAAGAAAACATCGGAGGTACTACAACTTTGGTAAGGTCATAAAATAAGGTGTAATGGCAACGGGAGGAGTGTAAGGGATGAACATTGTTTAGATCGCATATAATTACCAAATTGTCTGTGTATACCCTTGCAGCAGGAAGGCCCTCATATTTCTCTCTCCTTCTCTCGCGATTTGCGTTGAGGGTTTTGGCTTAGGCTAGAAAAACTCATCCAAAAATTTAGGAAACGTGGAGGGAAAGGGGCAGATTAAAATCCCCAAAACAACGCAAGCAAAAAATCAAAGCATCTTGCTTCTTTTCGCAATGAAATGAAAAGACTAGCAACAAAAATGATACAAAAACAGAAAGGAAAGAAAAAACAAACAAACATAAAATGATGTCATTTCTTTTCTTCCAAAAATTACGAGAAACCCTCAGCCACGTGGATCGTCAAATATGTATTTGTTTTTCCATTTGTTACGCCTGCTGATGCTGCTGGGCTACAAGGTCGTCTTCGTTTGTTTTTTTAGTTCAACAGTTATTGTAAAGAATCTCTTCATTTCCCTCCCCCCCGTCCTATTTTGTCCTTCCCGCCGTTTGCTTCACTTATGTATTTCCTAACCCCAACGGTCCTGTTCCTAAATCGCCGAAACATTAACGTCAGGTGTGGCGTCGTGTGCATATATATATATATATATAGTTGGGATTGATTTTTTGTTACATTTTTCGCTGGTTTTTTGTTTTGTTGTGTGACCAACATTTGATTTTGAATTTTGTGCGTTTCTGCCTTTCTAAGGAGAAATCAACTTGCTGCCTCACAAAAACGGTATCCACAGTGAAAAAGGGCAGACACGAGCTTCCCTTCTTTATAGCTATTGATGCTGTGGGTGTGTGTGTGTCTGTGTTTGTATATATATATGTAATTTTTCCACCGATGCCATTTACAAGTGTTCAACAATAAAGTGAAAGGCAAAAGATTATCTAACACCGGATCCTAACTTTGTTCCAGGGTTTGGGGCGTGCGGTCGCATTCAAGTCACTGCCAAGGGCCCAGTGCCTTTCTCTAGAGCGGGAGCCCCAAACAACTGTCGGGGATGATTTTAGGGTGTAATATTGTGTGTGGACTGAAGATGTCCGTTGGCTTGGCTACGCGCTTTTCAAAGTTGGACACAGGAGGCAGGTGAAAAAAGGTACCTCGTTTGGGAAGGTACAGCTCAGGATAGAAAAATAATCGAAATCCCTTTAACAGCCATTTCCAACCGTTGGTTCGAGCACTCCCGCGACATCTATATGATTGGACTTTTTGGCAATACAGGCAAAGTGCGTAAAGGTGGCATAATTGTGCTAGTTTGTTCCAACTTTTCTCCACACAAACCATCTCTCTCTCCCACACACATCCAACTTCGAACCATCCAAGTGTACCCATTTAGCGTAGATTTAGACAATAGATACACACAGCACATGTAGTTTGAACACATCGAAGATAATAGTGCCAAGCAAGTATGCCAATAAGAGTAATGCGACTGGATGCTTGTCTGGATGCTGGCTTTAGAGTGTTACTTTGTGTCACAGCAGAAAACAGAAGAAACAAAGATAGCGAGCGAGAAATAGTGCACGTAAGCTCTTAAACGACGTCTTGATCGGTTTGGCACCAGGCATTAAGGAGGCAAACTTCTGTCCACCTGTCACACACACGCACCTACTTAGCAGGCAGGTTTGTGTTGTGTTTGTGTGTGTGTTTTGGTTCTCTCCGTACTGCTTCTCCACGAAAACACTGATCGAAACGGTCATGACTTACACACTAATAGGAGGTTCGCGGGACCCGACGCGAATTCCCGAGAGCAACCACCACATTTAAATATGCACATGAAACCCATTTTGCCGGTACGATTGGCCTAACAACCTCACTACACCCGTCACTCCCAGATGCACACACACACACATACGCAGAGGGAGAGAGAGAGAGAGAGGGGGTGGAACAATTCCTGTGATCCTCTTACATCCTAAGTGCTACATGGTAGGAAACATCTTGGCATCGTTCTTTTTAGGTCGTTCTGTGTGCATCCACAGGATAAAGGGGGCGAATACACTGATACACACGTCCCCCCCCCCTCTCTCTCTCTCTTCTTTTCTCTCTCTCTCTCTCTCTCTCTCTCTCTCTCTCTCTTTCTCTCTCTCTCTCTCGAAGACACATACACACAATAGTGATATTGACGGGGTCTCCTTCAAGGGGAGGAGGTTTTCTGGGCAGAACAGTTGGCAGCATATATCCATATATGTAATGTGGTGTATAGAGAGGGCGAGGATGATGGTGGGATAGTAGAAGGGCCTTCGCCACATCCAGAAAACAGGAAACAGAGACTGCAGCGAGATAATAGTTTAATCTTTCCTCTCCACTACACTTACGCCCTTCCTTCCCCTTCTACAATCGATTTAGCTACGAATCTACCAAAGTCCGAAAAGTGCTCTCGGCTAGTTGTCTGGTGTATATGAATAGCTTCACCTAGTGGCGTGCTCGGTCTCTCTCTCTTTCTCTGTCTCTCTCTCTTCTCTCTTTCTCTCTCTCTCTCTCTTCGCGAGCAACTAACAGTTTTTGGCCCAAAAAACCATTTTCGAAGGAAACTCTCCCTCTCTTTACACTCCTCTAAAGAATCGGCGCACTAAACGGGACACAGAAAAGCCTTCTGATCCACACAGGAATGATCCCCACCCGCTAATTGGGGGATGTGGATTTATATAAATGCTAATGAGTTTTTGTTTGTTTTGCTTACTCCCCGACCTGCTAGTCAGCGGGAGTGTCTGTGTATGTGTGTTTCCCTATTCATAACGGAAACAATCTGAAGCATTTAACTACTAACACAGTTGAGTTCGCGTGTGGTCTAAGGTTTTCCTTTTTTTTTTCTTTCTCTTTCTCTCTTTAGTTTTGCACCAAATATTTGGCGTGTGACGGTCACGGGTCACTTAAACAGAACAACAAAACAAACAACGTAACAGCAACAAGACAGTTGATAACAATCGAATGGGGCAGTTCCTGCTCCCGCCGCACAGACGCAGCACAGGTTGCTATGCAATCCTGCGCGAACAAAATGGCGGAGTGACGCCGGAGCCGGCAAGTGACATCCTCGTACACGTAAGCGAAAACGTAGGAACGAGAGCGAAGTGTGACGGAACCGACGGAAACAGTTCGGTGGCGCGCCCGGCGCATCCTAGTGACACTAGTGTGGGGCGCACCGACCAGCCTCCCCCCCCCCTCCGTCATTGCTTTTGCGCCTACCTAAAGCTACGAGCGGCGCCCAATGTTTCCTACAACAGACCAGAGGAGTACATCAGTGCAGGCAGTGCGCTGATTTCAGGTGATTTGTCTGTTCAGCTTTGTACGTTTACAATTTCACCAGTTGAGTGTCGATTAAGTGTTCAGTAGTATTTGTGGGTGTGTGTGTGTGTGTGTGTTGGTGTGGTCAGCAAAAACATTGGTTCTGTTTTCGGTAGTGTTCCGGTAGGTTTTCAAAAAACGGTACAAAAAGTCTAGCTAATGTTTTCTTCTTCTTCTTCGTCTTGGGCTTCTTCCTTTCCCTTTGCTATCGCTTTCGCTTTGCTCGCTTCTCGTCCTGACCTGGTCGTATATATAATGTGTATATATATGGAAACATCAAAAGGTATAAATACAAACGCGCCTCCTGCCTTGCCAGCTTTGTTTTTCCTGCGCGGCTTAGTGTGCTGCTGGCTGGGAGCTGCCACCGCGAATGGCAGATTTCTACTTCTTCTTCTTCTGCTTCGTCTTTTTTCAATATATGTATATATGTATGCATGTATGTATGTATTATAGTGAGTGTGAGAGTTGTTACATAGCCAGTTTTCTTGAGACAGTTACAATTGTTAATGACACTTCAAAAAAACACATATCCACCAATCGCAGCAGTTCGCCTACCGAGTTGCCTACCTTTCTCCTACCATTGTCCACATGCCCTCCCTAGTCACATACTCCACCACCCATTTCAATTCAAGCTTTATTTTCCGGTGGCAAATTTGGCATCCGTTTTTTTTTTTGTTTGGTTTTGTTTTTGGCTTTTCCGACCTCCCAGTAACCGGTTGGAAGTGGTGTGGGACGGGGAAGGGGAAGAAGACAGTGAGAGCACGACGAATAATGCAACGGAAATTGTACAACCCACTGCTGCAAATGGGGTTCAAACCACCAGCCGCAGCATCATCCCATCGGTCCGTTTTCCCAGTCCGCATTCGGAGCGCCAAATGTCACACACTTATCAATTGGATTTGTTTTGTTTTTTGTTTTGTTTTCTTCACTAAATTATGATATCTCAGTCTTCGTTAGTTGTATAAAAAACTAATATTATGGAAGATTGTTTGTCGATGTACGTAACTGGAGAGAGGCGACAATTGACCAAACAAAAAAAAAACAAAAAACATTCCCCAAATCGGAACCAAACAAAAACAGTAAAACCATCCCGGGCACAAAAAACAACAACAAACAATCAGAGTAAGAGAAAACAATTGCGTGGAAAAAGAGAAAAGAGAGAGATAGAGAGAGGAGAGAAAAAGAGAGAGAGAGAAGAGAAAGAATTTATTTAGATCGTTCCATTACCATCTTGTAGTGACAATTTCCGGCGCAAGGGCGCATTTTCTTGCAGGTAAGAAGCATTTAGGCAGTAATTTGTTTGGCAGTGTGTTTTGGAATAAAAAGGGGGATAAAGGGAACGGTGGTGGTATATAGGTTGATGGTATATATTCAAAAACCAAAAAATAATAAACAAATTACAAAACTCCACATTCAACAAGCGGTCTCACACAGGCGACCACAGCCTATTGAACAAGAAATGTTTTACAAAGGTACACAATAAAAAAAATGTCTGCTTTATCCTAGCCTCACTTGTTCGTTTCTGTAGCGAGGTCAGTTGATATGCAGTTGAGGCTTTTGCCCCATTCTACACATACAATATGCTAAACGAGCTCGTTTCATTAGAGTCGAACTTTGCATTTGCTCGCTGGCTCGCGTACCACTAACACGCGAGGAAGTAAGAGAGAAATCGAGCTGACTAAGATCAACGCTCGACAATTGACAAGCAGCATTTGATCGGGATGGACAGAGCGCAAGCGGGACTGCTGCCGATAGATTCAATAGTAGGATGCTTTGCACCGTCCACAATTTGGACGCACTGCGCTACTTTGCTGATGTGCTTCCGACAGGCTTTAAGCACCCGCATTTACCACGAAAGAAGCACACCTTCAGCTTGACGTACGAACCTGCGACACGGAATGAATGCTTTTGCAAAGCAGTAATTAAACCAGGTTGGACGGAACAAAAAAAAAACAACCAATACAACAGAATCAAACCTAAAACAGGTAAGCAGATACGAACAGATAGAAGTAAAAAATGTGATAACGCACAATAATGGTGAAAGATGTTGTGTTGTGTAAATGTGGCTGTGTGCGTGTAACTGTGACACACGAGTGTGTTGGGGCGTTTGGTGGCGTTTGTGACTGATAAGTGAATGTGTGTGATGGACGGTGTTTTTTTGAGTTTTTGGTGGTGTATATGTGTATGTGCCGTATCATTCCAATTAATAGCGTTCGCGATTAGCACACACAGAGAGCTTCAGGTAAGTTAACTCTGTACACCCTTTTTGTTGCTTTTTATACACAATAATTATTTGTTGTGGGTTGTTTTGTTGTTGTCAATAACAGACACATACACATAGGCCCCGGGGGGGAGTGTGGATGAAGCAGAATGAGGGGGGGGGGGATTGTGGGGGAGAAGCACGAACAACATTTGCTCGCGTGGAGAAACAATAAAACGTATATGGCAAGAGCACGAGAGGGCGAGAGATTTGACGCGGCGGTCACGACGGGGCGTCAGACGTTGGGAGCGGCGCTAATTACCTGAGGTGCCTGGGTATCGAGGGTGTGCTTGGACATCACGATAGTGGTCGTTTTCTGCAGCGGTTCGGACGCCACCTCGGTCGGCGACTTGGGCGGCCCGTTCTCGACTAGCTGGCTGCCGAGCGCTAGCGATTCGGCGGCACGAACGATATCCAGTACCTAGTGCAGGGTGAAATGGGCGAAACGTTAGTTCGAGTTCCGCCCCGTGAAGGTTTGCCTGGGCACCATCAAACCGCTCTCGTTCCGCCTTACCTTCTCGGGGGTGCTTTTCTCCTTCGGACCGAGCGCCACCTGCTGGTCGTTCGGATTGACACTGATAAGGGCTTGGGAGGTAGGTGGTTCGGGCTGGTCGATCGGATGCTGATCGTGGGCCGCGGGCTTCGGGGGCAGCGTCTCCTCGTCGATCTTGTCCACGCTCAGCTTCCGGTGCGCTTCGGCCATTATTACCGAATCGTCCCGATCGAGGCTGGACACGCTCTGGCTAAGCTCCGATCCCGTTTCGGAGGCGCGGGACCCTAAACAAACAAACAAAGCAACGTTAGAACACCCGGCTTGTATGCAGCAGCAGCATTAGGGGACACCCTACCGATTCGCGCACTGTCACCATTGTTGCTGAGCCCGGTGCTCATGCCACCGGCACTGCCGGCCAGATGCAGCAGGTCCGACTTCTCGTACCCCTTGCACACGACCAGGTGCAGCTTGCTGCCGGACGCGCGGAGCGCATCGACCGCCTCCTGGTGCGAGGCGCCGAGCAGCGACAGCCCGTTCACCTCCAGGATGCGCATGCCCACGCGCAGCCGGCCGTCGCGCTTGGCCGCCCCGTTCGCGTTGATTTTGGAGATGAACACGCCCTCGTCCGCGTTGTCCAGCGGGTTGCCGCGCTGCCCGTTCAGCCCGCCCTTGATATGCATGCCTAGCCGTTCGCCGTCCTGCTTGACGATGTGTACCTCCTGTGTGCCGGTCGAGCGAGAGGAAATGGGTGAATTAGTACGATTCGCAGCGCGTGACGATGCCGATCAGCTCAAACCGTGGAGAACGGATGGAGAGGGACCGGCTGTCCTTCTTCAACAAAATAAAATAAAATAAATTAAAATAAACAGAGACACAGACAGCATTCCCACTACTACTAAAACAACACCGAGAGACATGCACTACCGGCCAGCTTTAGGAAAGGGGGGGAGGGAGGGAGTTTTCATTTCTATGCCGTTTGTGGGGGACAAACGCTTTGCCCACAACAGCCTAAGCTACACACACTTAGAAAGAAAACAGAGGGAGCGTACGAGAACCCTTTTTTTTGGTTTGTAAAACTCAAGTACGAATATAGGGTAACGCAAAGAAAGAAAGAAAACGATTTATGATACACTGAACGACGAACCCCTTATTCTGTTGTACGTACCTCAGTGTTTAATGCAACTATTTCAAAATGCTGAGTATGTGTGGAATGGCAGAAAAGAGCAGAAAAGTGTGTAGTAGCAGTAGTAGTAGTAGTAATAGTAGTAGCAATAGTAGTAGTAGTGATATGGGGAACAATGTTTTGTTTGCGAATTTGAATTTATGCACGGATGTACGCAACAAGCGACACCTCAGCAGAAGGGTCATAAATGGACGGACCAAAGGAAAAAAACAAAGATAAAGAGAGAGAGAGAGAGAGAGAAGAGAGAAAGCGGCACTATAGATAGAGTGTACTAAACGCGTTTACACGAGCATGTACAAGGTGCACTGCCGGTCTGAAATGGTCGCCTTCACACGCGTGTCGCAACGCGCAATCATGCGCAATGTGTCCCCTCGCGTCGATTCTTCGATTTTAGTAGCCACGCGCCACCGCGCAAACGCCCATCATACGCACCTGAAAGCCGGCCGGCAGCGGATCGTGCTGTACGGTAAGCTTGATGTCGTCGCACGGTCGCAGCAGCTCCATCACCGCCTCCTGGTGGGTGGCCTGCGTCACATCGGTACCGTTCACCTTCAGGATGCGGTCACCCATGCGCAGCTTACCGGAGAGGGCCGCAATTCCGCCGGCAACGATCTGCAAAAAAAAAAAAACCATTAAATCAAAGCCGTTCCTCCCTTCCATCTGCTTATTACTTGTACTTACGTGCGATATAAATATTCCCGGCTCGTTTGCCCCGAACGGGGTGCAGGAATGGTCGGTGCCACCGATAATACTGAAGCCCAGCGAACCCTGATCTTTCGGCAGGATAACCTCCTGTATATGCGGGGGGGTGGATGTGTGCATACGTAGCCGAGCGCGCGCACATGTTTGTGTGTGTGTGTGAGAGAGAGAGAGGTGTGCATTTATGATTGCAAAATCATGCACGCGAGGAAGAAGGAAAAGAGAACAAACGGAAATAGCCACGTTTAGTTAGAGATTCCGGTGTAAGAAAGGGGAGGGGGGAGTAGGTGAGGGGTCTTTTCTCGACCGTGTCTCGACATTTTCGGGCCCACGTTGAGCCGGTGCAACATTAGCAGTAAGCGGGCGTTAACTTTGGCCAGCGTTAACCCCTCGTGTGAGGTATGGAAGCTCGCGGCGCTACAGTACACGCGTGTTACGCGAACGCACACACGAGGTTTGTGTTAGTAGGCCCCGGGGAGGGCGCACGCACACCACAACATTGATGTTAGAGAGAGCTTTGCCGGTTTTTAGTTGCCCCTTTTGCCAACAAACAAAAACAAAAAAGTGGTATGAACGCGGGGAAAGGTGTCAACACTGCAAGCTTGACGCAGGCTCGACTGTTGGATGGTCCGCCAATCAGGGGGAGTTGTGCGATACTAGCATGTGGGTGTACTGAGGGGATTTATTATTATTGGGTTTATCGACAGTTAATAGATGACGGTAGATGTTTCTGTGTTGTGGTTCAGTTGTGAGCATTCAAGATTACTTTCAAAAGTGATTCATATTATGATGTACAAATCATCAGATAGACTCCTGCAGAAGACACCAACATGTCAGTGGAATTTCAAACAAAGCTTTTAAGAACATTTACCCCAAAAAAAGCATTTCTGAAGAATTTAGACCATTTCGAAAGGACCAGTTAAAAAGCTTATTTTTCAATATCGAAAATGCGAGGTAGTTCCTTGTCGTAAAATCACACTCAACCCTAGAACAACGGTAGAAATTGTTTGGTTGATACACTGACGCTCAAAACGATTCCAGTTTGGTCTGTTTTGTTTGAACCTTACGACAAGAGATACCCTGAGCCAGCTTCCAATCGTTAGAACCCTGCCGTGCGTTATTTCCCAAAGATCCTTGCAGAATCGGTAAGTGATAGAGCGCGTCAGAGCCAGTGGCGCAGTATGAGGCACAGCAATGGATGATCGGGGTTGGTGTGGGTGGTTTCGAGAGGCAAGAGGTGCCCGATAAGAGATGTTGAGTTGAGTGACACGGTGGAGCCGTTGTGCAGTAATAATAGTAGGGCGGTATTGATGATTGATGGATGGCTAGAACTTATCATAGACTGAAAAGGAATGCTGATCTGCTTCTCGATATTGATTGTGGGATGTTTTGTTGTTGTGTGTATGTGTTTGTTTTTGCTGGATTGGAGCATGTAGTTTACCTCGCTGATTAGTGGTTCCAACAAGCGATTGTCAGTGACCCGGGTCATTACCGTCTCAGTGAACGTTGACTTGGTAATCGTTTCCGTGACGGTGCCGAGCTCGGTCGGTGCCGGCGGCAACATCGGCATGTCCGGCACGGCCTTCTGCACCGTCACCGTTACCGACGGGCCGTGGTCAGACTTGTCCACCGTTACCTGCCGCCCGCCGCCGCTGATAAAGTGAGACGGTATCATGGCCTGAAAGTCTGCGCTGGTCATGGGCCTCGCTGCAACCTGGTGATATGAATGCGCGTGGGTGTGTGTGGGTGTGTGTTGGTGTGGGTGGTTCATACATTCATTGTTTTTGTTTTCGTTCGTGGTGGGGAATGTTGGAAAGGGGATGAGCAGGATGCATTAGATCGTCGGCAAGATGGCGGAATGAAGAGCCACCGTTAACGAAAGGAAACGTTGTTGATCGCGAATATACAAAAAAGGTTCATATAGTGACACACACACACACACATACAAACACCACCAAACACACGGGACACGGGAGAGGTATAAACAGCAGCCGACCCCAGGAAAGCCATTATGCGTCCACACACATACATACGCACGCACGCGCGAGCGGGAAATTAACGGGAAGGCGCACCCCCAACAGGGAAGGATTAGAGCATTGTATGAGCAAATGGTGATGTATGCATGTATACATGTGTACAGGGTTGGTTTTTGGGCGCGCGCGCGTTTGAAAAGGATCATACACACACACACAAGGAGCGACGCGTGGGAGGCACAGGCACAGACAGCAACGAGAATGGGGAAGATATGGAAAAGAGAAAAAAAAAAGAAAAAAAAAAGGGGAAAACCTTGGATTAGGACCATGCTGTGGCTGTTATCGGTCGTGCGAGGGGGGGGGGGGGAGGAGGCAGGGGCAAGGAAGGGTGTATGTGTGTGGGGTTGATGTTATGTGATGTTTAAGGCGATGCGCCCGATGGGTAGGCGCGGAAGAGAGCTCGTCCAGAAGGAGCAAAAGGATAAGGTGAACCTGGGGGAAGGGGAGGGGGGGGAGTAAAGTGTGAGCGTAAGTAGTTGGTGGATATTGGCGAAGGGAGGTTACAGATGGTAAGGTTTGAAGCATACGAAAACATGAAAATGATGGTGATGGTGATGATGATTAAGATGACGGTGACGGTGATGGTGATGACATGCTGCTAATCGTGATGGCAAACGGTGAAAGCATAAAGGTAAGCGCAAATTTCTCGTGCTGCGTGTGCCGCGTGGGCATTGAATAAAGGAGGGAGGTATCAAAGCAAAAACACGCGTGCTAGAGCTGTCCCGTTGGGGAGGAGATGGCAATGAGCACCGTGACCGCTTCACAGCGCTGACAGAGTTGTGTGCCCACTATAAAGAAAGTTGTGCGTGTGTGTGTTTGTGCGTGCGTGTGGGTGTGTTGTTTGTAGAGGTGGGTGGAAGAAGGGCAGCAATTGCACCACGCGTGTACTACTACGGAAATACGGAGATAGATAGTGGATAGGAAGCAACTAAACAGTGGGGAGAGAGAAAAGTGCCGGCGACGACGACGACGACGACGACGACGACAGGACGCGGAGGATGAAGGGGGAGAGGGGGTTGGCCGGTTTTGCTCCATCCGCCGGACGGTGGTGCTCCAGGTAGGTGGTCGCGTCGGTTTCGGGATCATTGGGAGACGGCCCTCCGTCGGGGAGTCTTACCTGCGGGTCGTCGCTAGTGGCAGCCGTGTGCGCTACCACCCCATTATTCGTGGCCGACACCGGGGGCGCTTCCATCGGATGCTCCTGGTGCTGCTGCTGCTGCTGCTGCTGCTGCTGCTGCTGTGTGTGCATTATTACGCCATTGCTGTTACCTTTCGTGCCGCCGTCCGGCAAGCTACTGTTGTTAGCGGTGCCGTGTTTGTTATTTACGCTTTGCATTAATACTGTACGCGGTGCAGGCAGCGGAGGCTGCTGCTGCTGCTGCTGCTGCTGGGCGTTGGATGACGTGTGCGGTGCAAATGAGGAGCTAGGTGAAAGTGCATTAGCCCCGCCAGTTACCTTTTGCTGCTGTTGCTGCTCCTCGACCACCTTCGCCGCCGGTTCGCTGTCGGGCGGTTGGTGGTGTTGGTGATGGTGGGCCTGCTGGGCGGCAGCAACCTGCTCCTGACCGTCTTCGGCCGTGCGCCGGTACCCGGTGTAGGTAGTGGCTGGTAGAGAAAGGGAGAAGGGCGATGTTAAAACGTTGCGTTTTTTTTTCCCCGTTTTTCGTTTTTGTGTGAGTCTTTTGTGTGACCTACCGAGCCGATTGGGCAGGTAGGCGCCGGCAGCGGCGCCGGGAGGCCTATTCGGACCGACGACGGGACTGCGGGGGCTGTGCAGCGGTTCCAGCGGTCCCTTCACTTCGCGCTGCACCACCAGGCGCACGAAGCGTTGATGATCGGTCAGCAGCTGCACCGCGTAATCGTGATGGGCGTTCGTGATGTCGACTCCGTTAATCTAAATAGAAACAAAACAAAGGAAAGAATGTATTAAACAGTGACATCCAGCACCTGCCAAATATGCGCCACTTTCGCACTTACCGCCAGCACCCGATCGCCCACCATTATCTTGCCGTCCTTGTGCGCCACCCCGTTCTCGGTCAGCCGGGAGATGTAGATACCCTCGGAGCCGTCCTTGAACGGTGCGTGGCCCTTGCCGCCGGCAATGCTGAAACCTAGCCCCTGCCCGATCTGGTCCCGGATCAGCGTCGTGTGCAGGATGATCTTTTGCGTGATTTCGTTCCCGTTCGGCATGTCCAGGGCACCACCACCAACACCACCACCAGCACCGTTCGGCAAACCGACCGTGTTGGGGGAGAGGGCGCCCATGTACGGTGGTACGCCCGCACCGTCCACGGTCGGCAGCCCCAGCGGTGCGCCCACCAGGGGCGGCGGCTTCAGCGCGTCCTGGTCGGACACGCTGATCTGCGCGACCGAGCCCGTATCGTCGAACACCGGATGGCCGATCAGGCGCGTCACCTCGCGGGCAATGTACAGTATCAGCACGGAGCCGCACGCCTTCAACACCTCGACCGCATCGTAATGGTCCGCGTCCTCCACGGAGATACCGTTCACCTTCAGCACCTTCGGAAGAGAGGAAAATCGGGTTCAAGCTAGGTGCTTCGCTTTGCTCGTGTACCGGTGGTCTCTACTCCTCTGCAGCCGTACCTTATCGCCGACCTTCAAGCCGGCCAGGTCCGCCGGGCCCCGCTCGGTGACGCGTGAGATAAAGATGCCCTCGTCGTCGCCCTTGAACGGGGTGGAACCGCGCCCACCCGCAATGCTCAGCCCGAGCCCGGCGGACGTACGCTCGATGTGTATCTCCAGCCGTTCCTCCTTCAGCGCCGTGTACGTGTCGAGCGTGTCTAAAACGGCAGCAGAAAAAAAGAGCAAACCAGCTGATTAAACAGTTCCCAACCGAATGCTTTCCTACGCCAGTAGCAGCGCTGAGCTGTGTGAAACAGGCCAGTTGGGTGATCTGGGTTGTCGGCTTCCCGACTGTCTCACCGGGGCCGATGTTTGAGGAAATTGTTTTGCTACAATGTTACTGTGGGACCGGGGCAATGAAATTGTAACTACAATAAGGCGGCAGCTCGATGCCGGACGGCCAGCGGGATGTCAACCTTGAGCTGTAGTTGCGGCGGGGCGTCCGTGCCGAATCGTGTGTTTATTATTCCGATGCACCGGCCGTCTCGCGCACGCCACCGCTGACCCGCTCATGCTTTCTTTGCGACACTCTGTTTGTAAATTGTTACCACCCCATATTTCCCACCCCTGCATTGCTAGTTTGTATTTGCTTTTGGAGCGGGGAGAGGCATTTAGTGCTGATGTTTTGCTTCCCATTTTTTGCTTGCAATACCGTGGAAACGTTGCTAGATGGCAAATGGTTACTTTTACCTTATTATTTTACTGTGAGCTGTACGTTGTGTTAGTTTACGAGAGGGTGGAAACAAATTGATTAGTATGTTGTAAGCGACCACAACTGGAAAGGAACGTACACGGCAGGGTACGTACTATTTGTGGGTTTGTTTTTGTGGCCGGTCGATACGCTAAAAGGGTGGTCCGTTCAAAATTTGATCGATTGAAACATTGTTGTGCACTAAGAAACGCTCCTCAAGCTTTAATTGACCTAAACGTTCAAGTGTGATTCCAGTTAGATTCCCGAAGTTCGACAAATCGATCCAATTAGTGCAACATTCGCAAAAATAAGGCATCCACCTGCAGCAAACTGATACGGACGCGTTTTTTCTTCCCTCGAACGGTCACTTCGAGTAGCTGCGCTGCCCGTAATGCGCCAATCGACCCTATTTTTAGATAGTTTGCCAAGCTGTGTTTTAAGAAGGGCTCAATTCCTCCGAATCGGCCCCACGTGGCTTTCGTTTCGTTTTTTTTGTGAATGTAATAGACTGCTAATAGAGTGTATTTTGAGGAGCAGAGGTAATTCTGGGGAGGAAATGCGTTTTATTTTCGACTTGAATCGGGCATCCAGCATAACATAAGCTGAAAATACGACCGAATGTTGGACTTTTAAGAAAGGAACTGTTGACAATCTCAACCATCAATGAATTTGGAGTGCCGTATGTACCCGAAGCTTCTGTACCGAGCAGAATGTATCTGGGTGAGTGCTCAACCCAACGTAAACAAACGCCCATTTTCGTTTGAATAAAGGAAAGAGCTAAAACAGTTATGCTTTCCACATGCTGACCACTGGATTTGTCGTGCAAACGGAAAAGCAACCCAGCTAGTGGACATTGTTCGCTAACTGAGATGACAATTTCAACTGTCAGACGATACTTGCGATTGCGTGCACTGAGTGTACTGTTTTCATGCACGTTTGTTTCAAGGGAATAGTTGTGCGTTCGTTCCCGGATGTTTTACGTTAACTGGGATCCATTCCAGTGGCCAGCGAACAACCAGTTAAACAGCACCCAATTGGCGAACACCTACCCAGTACCCAGAGGTAGCGAAGATCGTAAAATCTCCGCACAAGCACGTGGGAAGCATGCTAATGTTAAGAAGCCAATAGTATCAAGCATTTCTTATATGCTTTCAACGCTTCTGATCGTTGCTTTGAATAATCAATTAAAACTAAATTCCTCCCAAAACTCAACCCTGAAGAGCTGGACGCATGGTCCGTTGAAGTTTGTAGCAAGGTAGAAGAGAACTTTACCAAACCTTGCCCACACACACAGCATGATTCATTTTAGCATCGGTTCCAAAAACAGGCCCAACACAAACACATACAGACGGCACTCGCGCTTGGCACTAGGCTCGCCATGGAGCTGCGAGTGTGTTGGGCTGGTTTCGTCACCTTATCGTGCTGTGACGGGGCGCTTGCACAGTGTTATCTCCGCTTACCGTCGTAGACTTTCCGCTTCCCAAACATCGGCGACGATGACGACGACAGCGCGAAAGTGCCACCGCCGCCACCGCCGCCCTTACCCGCCGGCCCCGTCCGCCCATCCTTGACGGCGGTGATGATGCGGATGCGCCGCTTGTCGTCCTTCCGGCCGCCCTTCTTCTTCCCGCTCGACAGGATGCTGGCGGGCGGGAGCGACCCGCTGGTGCCGCTCGACCGGAACGAGGACGCACCGGACGACCGGCGGGACAGCGGCCGGCCCGGTCCCTTCCGGCCCGGGCCGCCCTTCCCACCGTCCTTCACTTTAAACTTGACCGAAAACATCCTTCCCCCCCGGGGTTTATTATGCCCAAAGCACACGCACACACAGATACACTTGCTTCACACTTTTTTTTGTTGTTGGTTCTTCTTTTTGGGGAAGGCGAACTATTGCGCGATCTCGCGGCTGAAACGACGGCGTGGTGTGGTTTATTTGAGCGTGCGCACAACACTAGCGGCCCCAAGTGGGGCAGGGTTACTCGCTACCGTGTGGTACAGGCCAGCCACTGTTAGGCCACCTTCAATTAGGGCGAGCCGGCGGGACCAATTTGTAATTACGACCCTTACGCTGCTGCCTGGCACAACAACGCTGCCAAGAGAGATCGAACCCGCATCGGCAGGGCGTGACTCATCGCACACGGATGAGGAGGGTGGTGGTGGTTGGGTCAGGGGGTTGATGATACCACCCCACTACCAAGCGTCACTTAAAGCACCACAGAGACGTCGTCGTCGCCGTCGAAGGTTGATTGTTGTTGGTGCGTCTGCGGCAGCACGCACCACGCCCTACTACAGCCGATGCTATTGTTTCTTTTCTTCTTTGCTCGCTTTGCCACACACAAGCTCCAAAAATCTTCACACACTGTGTCCCACGGTAAAGCGACAGAGGATATCTCCTCCGTCCGTACACACGACCACAGGGCAGCAACGTTCCCGGTGATTTGTCAACCTGTCGCGGCGAGCGCATCCGCGGATTCCTTCTGCACCCGATGAGCTGGTCCCGCGAGTCCCCCCACCCTCCTGGGACGCTGATAACGCGCTGGTACGGTGCAAAGAATGTGATAAAAAAAACAACACACACACACGCGCGCGTTATCTTTCGCTCCCCGCGGGAACTCGATCCCGCGTGGCGAGCGAAAAAAGGCGAACTTTCCTTCCGAATCGGCAGAGGGCGGCCGAGGGACGGGCTTACCGTGTGTGCGCGCCAGGCATGGCAAATCGCCCTTCCAGCTGCCAACTGTTGGGTAAGTTGATACTCATGGGTTTGGAGGGGGGGGGGGGGGGCTTATTAAAAGTGTTGGCGACTAGTGGTGCCGATGATACCACCTCCATCAGCTGACCATATGGGTCAAATTCAAATTAATTCGCCGCACGTATGACATCCATGCGCAGTGCGTCTACGTGGTACAATTGCTATGACCGCGTGCACTTGCGTAAAGTATGTAGCCTACTGCAAGCGTTAATGAAAAATACAGAGTCTGAAGGAGCTGACGATACAGAGCGGCATCGGACTAATTTGTGTTGACCAATTGTTGCTTCGTGTACCATTTGCGAACACACCATTTGATCGATAATCTCCAACCGAAGCATCGAATATCTTTTAATAGTGTTAAATGCGATAAGTTCTTGCTGACTTTATATGCCAAAACTAAAAACGATTGGAGATAATGAATTGGCCCCGAGCGTACCTGACCCACTTAAACGGTTCAAAGTTAATTGTAATGGATAATTTCTGCTTAGACATATACGTAACGAACAAATAGTTATGTCTAAGGCAATTTGAGAGGTTTCCAAAATAAAACAAAAAATGTTAAGAAATTCAATTAATTTGGACCATTCCGATGAACACGTAAAGAGGGTATTTCAATCAATTGTTCCAAGGAGAAGTAGCACACGTAGAATGCGTTAATCTAGCAAACAAATTGTTGTCCGATATGAATGTCAGTCACTGTAGAAATGGATTTAACATCAAATAACGTGCAAAATACATGTGAAATTGGAGCCTACGTCGGAAATACATTAAGAAGTTAGCAAAATGCTACTTCAAAGTGAGTTCCCAACAATGCATGTAGCAGTTTCCGAGCAGCTATCAAAGTGGGTATAATATACAGGTGGGTTTATACTAAGGTGTATGTATTTAGAAGGTTGATATTTATCGCTTTTGCTGGGCGACATTGTGGGAGACACATCCCTGCATACAAATTTCCAAAGTGTATGCAGACCAGGTAATGTCATAGCCTATTTTTTATGACCAAATTTGAATGACACTCTGATCTCTCTAATGCATCTTGGGATAAAAGAAAACACGACCTTGTTTTGACATCTTTTCGAGCAGGTACTCGAATCTAATTCTAGCTTTGCGGTTGAAATAATCTAGGCTGAAAATCGCAGACTTGCTTTGTGTGTAGTTATGGAATGTTGACATGATTTCAGCCGCCAACTGTCAAACTCCATATAAAAGAAAGGTGTCTAGTATCGTGAAAGGCTCCAATATTCAGCATTCATCGGCGTTTGATTGCTTTGTTTTGAATGCTGAAATAATCTAGGCTGGCAATCGGAGCCTATGGTTTCGCGTGTGGATTTGTGGTGTAGTGTTGACACGATTTCAGCCATCGACTGTCAAACTACATCCAGAAAGACTAGCTAGTATTGTGGAGCAGCCCCCCCCCCCACAATTATTGAAAATGTGTGTGTGTGTGTGTGTGTGTCTATTGATTTAATGTATGAGTCTTAAATTTCATTCCAGGTTGCTACAGGGTTGTCTCACCGTTTCTATGCCAACAACATAAATGTCAGAATACACTTGTTTGCATAGGTTTCGATTTTAGTTTTTCGGTTCATGGGAAGAAATTAATTTCTTTGAAAAGCTGCAGATAAGTTGGCTACCTCTGCTCCGTTATCGCCCAGCGCAGGGCTGATAACGGTGCCAGTGTGTAGAGCACAGGTAGGCAAACACCGCCCTGGGACCCACACCAGTCACCACACGCATGCAGTGATATACGAGAAATGAACACACCATACACGTACACACACATATGGCACACAGAAATGAAACCCGCTAAAAACCTTGACACAAAATGGCTCTCGCACTCGGGGCAGCGCAACCAAACAACAAGGCAGGTTGTTGTTGTCATCGCCCCTACAAGAACAGTAGCGGGGTAGTACCGCACCCCAAAAGGGTGCTTCCACACACACACACTCATAAGCGATTGTTTGTTTTCCACCAAAACCCACGCACACAAACACACAAACGAGCATGGCAGAATACGCACTGACTGCACGTACGCGTTGATTATGGGACCGGAGCGGGGAAACAGTGCGGTAGTGTGGTGGAGAGAAGGGTTCGGTATGTTTAATTTCATGTTTATCGAAAGTACCGGGGCCCTGGGTGTGCTCTGGGTGCCTTATCTAAATGGTGGTAGGTTTCGCCGCTTGGTGTGTTACTCTGTTTTTTTTTCTGTTGCTCGACGACCAAAACTAACGTCATTGAAAAGCACATCGATATGGACACGGGCTGTTAACACAGCTCCGTGACCGACTGCGTGGTGATGACTGCATATTGTTATACATGTAGCTCGCTAAATGGCGAATGTCGTCTTCGCCGGCCGCATTGTTCCGACTGTCAGGCACGAGACGGCGACCACACGCCCCACGTTCTCTCCCACATCCGACTGTCCGGCTCAGAGCTAAACATCGACGAAGGGGGCCCTTTTCGGTGCCCCTTCAGATGCTAATTACCAGAGGTGCTCTTCGGAGCTCACAGGCCGAAGTACTCATCGTCAAGGTAGGGCATAAAAAAACATGGTGTGAACCCGCCGCGCGTCCGCCACCCTGGCTGTACAAACAATCTTGCCATTTGCTAGTCGGTCGGTTTTGGCCCATCAGCAGCAACCTTAGCACCTGATCTGTTTACTCTGCGCGCCGCCTCGTCAAACATTGGCCCCCGACAATACGCCCTTGCCCACTTCCGGGCCGCACCACAAGGGGAAAACGGGTCCACATACCACACACATGCTCGAGAGAGTCAGCGCTGCTTATCTTATCGCCCGAGCAATGTGCCGATGACGACGATCGGAATGTGGTCAACGATGTGCGGCCCGCTCGTGCAGCGAAGACATGTGCCGGAGAAGGCCAAGTGGACTCGGAAGCAGTCCAGATGCCAGCCGAGATGCGGCTAAGATGATGTAATGCGCATTGGAAAATGATGTAACAACGCCGGGGGAAGCGGAAAAGGTCACTCCGCTGCGCAGTGACATCATGGTACCCACTGGCAGCCTCAGCTGCTCTGGGAGGAGTAGTAGCAGTAGGAGTGGGTAGTAGTTTTGGCACTACTTTGGGCGCCACCTACCTTCGGCGATGCTGGCAGTAGCGGACGGTGGCACCGGCGGCTCCATCGCGGGATGCTCGTCCAGCTTCGGCGGGGTCATCTCCTTCAGCTTCAGCGAGTTAAACATCAGGTTCGTGTTCTTATCGGTGATGGTGTGATGCACCCGCTTGTTCTTCAAGTGGTGTGGCGTATCTCTGGAAGGAGGGGAAGGGTTAAAGAGAAACAATCAGTAACTGTGTTGCGGTGCAAAACCAAATGAGAAAACAAAGACAGTGTACCTGCGATGCAGCTTCGATATCGGCTTTTTGCCACCGTGCTCATCGCCGTCCTCGCCGTACTGCTGCCGTTCCGGGTCGTCGTCCTCGTCCTCGTTCACCTCGAACCCTACCCGCTTCTCGTACCCGTCCTCGTCGTCCTGTGCCCCTTCGATGCCGCCGCCTGCCTCCGCCGATCCAGCTGCTGCCTCGCCCTGCTCCTCGTCGTGCGGTATCGCATGGCCCTGGATGTCCTCCATCGTCGCCGTCCCGTAGCCGGACCGGTTCAGCAGCGACGGCCGGGAGGCGCTCTCCTCCGACAGCGTGTCCAGATTGCCGGACAGGTCGTCCGACTTGCGCTCCTTCGCGAACAGCTTGTGGGCCTTCATCTTCAGCTCCTTCGGGTGGGGCGTGTTCTGGCGCACGAACGGCGTGTCCCGGTCCGCGCCAAAGTCCTCGGTAAACTTGACCGAGTGCGTGCGGGACGCTTCCCGCTCCTCCCAGTTCTCCGAGTCGGTGTCCTCGCGCTGGCTCGGGTTGGACGGGACGTAGCGCTGCTGGGGCAGCAGGAAGCAGGTCAGCACCTGCTCGTTCGTCGTCTCGTCCACGTCCGGCTGGAACGTTGGCACCGGTTGCGACTGGTTCTCCGACAGCCAGACCGCCTTCAGCTGCAGGTTGACGAGCGAGTAGGGCAGATGCTGCAGCAGGTTGCCCGACACGTCCAGCACGTGCAGCTCGCCGCAGTTGCCCAGCTCGGCCGGCAGCCGGGTCAGCTTGTTCTCGCGCAGGCTCAGCACGCCGAGCTGGCGGCAGTTGCCGAGCTCACTCGGCACCGCGACCAGCGAGTTCCGGTCGACGTTCAGGTTGTTCAGCACCAGCATGTTGCCGACGGTGGCCGGCAGCTCGCTCAGGAAGTTCTCCGTCAGGATGAGCTCCTGCATGTGCACGCAGCACCCGATGCTGTCGTTCAGCGTGTGCAGCCGGTTCTGGTCGAGCTTCAGGATCGACAGGTTGGTCAGCTTCGAGATGCCGTTCGGCAGCGTCTCGAGCAGGTTCTGGGAGAGGTGCAGATCGGTGAGACACTCCAGGCCGCCGATCTCCTCCGGCAGCTCCTCCAGCCGGTTCTCCGACACGTCCAGGCAGACGAGCTTCTTGAGCAGCCCGATCTCGGGCGGCAACCGCAGCAGCTGGTTGTGGTCGAGCCAGAGCTCCTGCAGCGACGGCAGGTAGCCGACGTGCGACGGCAGCTCGTCGATCTCGTTGTCGCCCAGGTCGAGGCGCTCCAGCTTCGTCAGCTGGCTAATTGACTCCGGTAGGTTCTTCAGCAGGTTCTCCCGCAGCTCGAGCGACACCAGCTTGGACAGACTGTTGAATGGAGGGGGGGGGGGGGGAAGGAATAGTCCGGACGATGGAAAACAATATTTGTGAATGTGTTGGAAGGAAGTTGAGACTCTTTTTAGGAGCCAATGTATATGCCAACGAATATCTTAAAATTATACCCAAAGCCGGCTTCAAAAATGCAACGTACGGCCTCTGCATCTCAAGCGCTCCTGGATATAGGTGACACCACTCAGCCAAAGCTTATTGAACCTTTTTTTGTGTTTTGTAGAACAAAAACAACGATATAGCAACACAAAAGATCTCATAGTGGAGAACATATTTCAACCCCAAAATTGCATACATTCTCTCCCGGGCTTCCCAGGTCGGTGGATGAGACCCACCCCCGGGTACACACCGTCGTGCTACTACACCCTTTGTACTTTCATTGTTCCGCCGATTCCCCGTCCGCTGCCCTCAGCTCTACCCGCCTTCAAAAGCGTTTTGGGATGGAGAGATGATGTTCAAAGCACAAAGAATTCGCCCATTCAAACGGCGGAAGAGGGGGAAGGCGTTCTGGTTCGCTGAGTTTAGACGTTCCGGGCAGTATCAAACACGAGGAAGGGTAAGGCGGCGTGGGGGAGCGGTGTTGGGAGCGTATAAACACTGGAAAAAGCAAGGGACGGACCTTACGGGCGCGTTTGATGTGAAGCAAACCATTGCGCTAGGGTTCCGTTATTTCATCTAACCGCCCCTCTTTCCTCTTCCTTCATTCTCCTGCTCCCAATATTCCCACATTTCCGTGGGGTACTTCCGTTACACTAACACTTATGGTGCTGTGCGGCGCATGGTAGAAGGAGAGAGAGCGAGCCGAAACAGAAAAAAGCGAGCGGTTTGGCGGTGGTTTATAGAATGCTTTACCTCCCACCCCATCCTCGTTTTTCCGGTTCTTTACTCTCAGTTCAACGCACTACTTACCAGCCAAAGTCCTGCGGTAGCGAGATGAGCGACATGTCGTTCAGGCCGAGCACGGTCAAATTCCGCAGCTGGGTGAAGCCGGCCGGCAGCCGCGAGATGGGATTCGAGCTGAAATCGGCTATCTGCAGGCTGCGCAGATGCTTGATGTCCTCCGGTATGTCGCCGATTTCTGCAAACGATTGTACGGGGGTTGTAAAAGCGGCATTTGCTTGGAGCGCTAAACACACCACGTGGCCTGGGACCACGCTTCAAGTGCAACACGTGGGCGTGGGATGTTGGATGGGGTTGGATATGAGCACTCACCATTTCGGGACACGTCCAGCTCGACCAGATTGACGAAGTTCTGGATGTCGGATGGAATTTTGATAATGTCATTGTCGCTCAGCCCGAGCTTCCGCAGCCGGTAGAGGCGAAAAAAGCCCTGGAATGGTACGGAAAAATGAGAAAAGTACGGTCAGTGATTGGGAAATGACAGCAGCGCTGTGGCCTGTGTGTTACGGTACAATGAAATAATTAAATTATGCCCCTGCCAGCCAGCCAAAGTTGACGGGGATAAATGGGAAGTAATTGGACAGTTTGCCTAGGATTTTCTGGGCGTCGTCGTCCTCCTCCAATTCGCGCAGTGCATCCCGAAAGCCCGAAATTTGCGTTCAAAATGGAATCACAGTCACACAGAGGAACGTCTCCACCCCCGGTGGTGATGCTCGGTTTTCAGCACGTCCAGTCCACACAAATTGGATTAAAATGGGCCAGCGCGCTTGGTAACTCATTAACTCGTCCGGCCGACAACACTTTCCGGCTCTTCAATTCCACCGTTCTTCCTGCTCTTTTTGCCATAAAAATAACACCAAAAATCACCATCCCTTCCCTCTGTGGCGGATGGATTGATTCCAAGATATGTAGACATGCTGCACGGAGCACGGAGCACTGCAATAAACACGCAACTATAGGTTGCAAAAAAAAAAAAATACGCCACATCGCGCGCCTGCAGCCAGCTGTGCAAATATAAAAAGAGTCTGGGCGCGTCTAAAATTAAATTAACATGAATTGATTCCCGCTGTCCGGGGAAGTTGCCGGGTGTGTGCCACCGGGATTCCGGAACGTGCTTTGCCGCTCTGCCTGACTGACGCACACTTTATAATAACATTCGGGCGGCAGGCAGTGATTTGAGCCGGTCGCTACTGCTGGAACAACAACAACTGGGAGCTTGGAGAGCAAGAGATCTTCATTTTATTTTATTTTTTTTTGGCCCCAGCTTTACAGCCGTCATTCTGGAGCGCAGCAAAAACACAATGTGTGGGGTGTAATGCGTGCGCGTACCCCGAATGGGTCGTCATATTTCTTGAAGGAATTTAAAGTATTATAAACAACCGACGCACCCCACCGGCCGCGTATAGTGTAAACAAGCTGGAGAGCGGGCATTGGTTTCCCAATGTGCTTGTTGCCGGGTGCTGTACGCGCGTACAGCAGGTCCCCCGGATATACATTGTCCTTGATAGAGGGAGAGAACGAGGGAGTTCGTTGTAGACTTCGTATGAGCGTTATTTCTCGACATATGTTCACAAGAGAGCTGCAAACTCGGGCGGTTCTTGGTCGTTGATAAGATGCTGAGCAGGTGTTTCAGAGTAGGCATAGTTAACGTTCAGTCGCTTCAATTCATGCTTCAACTCCTATCAATCTATAAAATCTCCAAATCGAATATAGGAATTCTATTCCGAAGCCTTCAGATCTGATCATCACAAAGGTTACATCAATATCCTGGTTATTATTCCAATCTAAAATTTCAAACAACTTTCAATTATCAACAACACATTAGATCTTGAAGACGACGAGCTCTATTGTGAGCATACTAAGACGATAGGGAGATACATGAGATCTTCTAGACGACGAGCTTTATTGCGAGCAAGCCAAGCAGAGAGGGAGCTACATTAGATCTTCCTTTATGTATCTGCTCTAAATAGCAAGATTCTTCATAAGCCTTCAAGACAAAACAGTTATATTGAAGACCGTATTGAAGTTATCTTTAGGAGATGAGTGAGAACAATTCTTGGCTTGATAACAAAGCATTTAGTTGGAAATAGCATGGAGTCTAGTTCATCTTTATGACGCAACTCGAATTGTATCTCTAGCTCATCATGTGGCGACGTTATTCGCTGGAGTGTGCAAGTTCTCGGAACAGATAACGATGATTCTTGCATATGCAAGTCTCTGGATGTACCATTGGAATAAGGGAAACTAAACAAAATAAAAAATGATTCTTTTATTGTCACCCTGCGTATCATTAAGGGCTGCTGAATGTCTTCTATAGGAGATATGTATCAAGATGTTAGACTTTTAATTCTGACACCTTTGCATAGTTCTAGCTCCAATAAATTGGATTTCTAGCTCCAATAAATTGGAGACATTTCAACGATTGTTTTATGATTCATTAGTTAATTTCAGAATTTGGACAGACGCCTAATTTAGATGTGAGATTCTATAGTTCTATAGTACAGTAGTGTAGTTTCGATGTGAGTTGAAAAAACGACATAAAACTAGACCCTCAAGAATCGAGATTCATTGTTCGTTGTTGTTCAACCTCAAATTGTTACCCTGGACGCAGCTATAACCAAGAAAACCATAAACAATCGCGACTTACGCAACACGATTGTTTAGCTCGCCAGTTCGAGAGTATCCTAACCATTTCCTGCACTACCCTCGCATCCTGTCGCACAAGGACAAGGAGGATCCCGCGAGCACGGGACCGAGCGAACCACCAAGAACGGGACAATCGCAACCAATGTTTAATTGCATTTCGCTTTTCCCAACAAACCATTTCCTGATCTGGGTCGCGCGATGTATCAGAACGCTCCCGTGTCACCCAGTCGTTGCAGCTTTTTCCGGCAAACCGAGGGTGGGCGCCCCAGGGAGGGCAGAAAAAGGGGGGTGGCGCACACGAACGTAATTAAATGTCGAGAAACAAAACACCACCGACCGCGTGTTGAATTGGAAAACTCACGTTTGTGTGCTCGGGGGAAATACTTCCATAATCGATCGAACACTCGTACTGTGATAAAAAAACAGGAAGTCGAAGGTAGAACAAAAAGCGCCAACTAATGCTAAGTGCAGGCTCCCGCGGGGAGGGGACAATACAACACAACCCCCCTCCCAGGGGGGATGGATGGGAAGGTAGGTGGTGCAAATTCATCAGCAAACAACACGCTAACGGACGGCAGCGTTCTCTTCTCCGTTGCTCGATTGAGCTCTGCGCGTCCGCAATTAACCGCAAACAGCATTCCTTCGGTCTGTGGCCGGATGTCGTGGCGATGCGATTTCCCGCCATTCCCCCCGTCGCACGCTCCCTACCGCCTGGAACCACATTGACAGCATCCGAGGTTTTCCGTTTAGTGGCAGCACACCGAGCGACAACAGCATTAGAAAAGGTACACACAGCGCGAGGAGATACACAAGCATGCATGCACCACACACCACAAATAAAATGGAGCATTTAAATGCACGTGCACGTGTGCAATGTTTGAGGCAAAGAGCGATCCCCCCTCCCCCGGCTCTCAGCCCTTCTTTGGTCCACCGCAAGAAGTGTGCTTCGCGCGCTGCTAACCAGCATCAGCAGTAAGAGATGGGAAAACGGAACGAGAACTGCTTCGTTCGTTCAGTTCTTTCGAGCTATGGGTGAACGCAGTTCGTCATGAACTCATGAAGTGAATGAACGCATGAAGGATCGATAAACTGAGGCAAAAACAGCAGCTATTTGCGACTTGCCAACCGGTTGGATGACCACACGAACTACATTCCACGTTCAGTTCTTCATAATGAGCGAACTGGGACGTTCAGGATCGATTTCAGGATCGAGTCAATTGTGAGGAGAATTGGGATACAACCCACCCACTCTCTGTGACTCTGTTTAGACAGCCCACTCGTGCTCTGTCTCAATTCAATCTTTTCTGATCCAGCTCAGTTACTAAGTTCTTTTCTTGAGATTCACTCGTTTGGAATTCAGTTCAATGTGAATCAATGCGAATAACAATCCCAAAAGAATGAAACATCCAAATCAAATGAATAGTGCTAGAATTAATACAAACTCTTTCTGATGAGAGAACTGCGACGTTCAGGATCGAACTGTGACGTTCAGGATCAGAAAAGAGGTCAATTCTGAGGAGAATTGGGATGCAATTTCTCATCCAGCTCAGTTACTCAGTTCTTTTCTTGGGATTCAGTTCCCTCAAATCTAGGGGAATAAAATTCCCAAAAGAATGAAACACACAAATTGAATGAATAGTGCTAGGATTCATACAAGCTCTTTCTGATGAGAGGAATCCATACATTCACATTCAGGATTTAACTCACACTACAACTCTTCCTCAGTGCACACATCACCAATCGGCAGCGATAGCGCAACTGGTGTCTGTGTGTACTGGGTGTGTATTTCCACGCAGCAAACCAACAATAACAACAACAACTAAAAGCAACTGCCAGCAACAATTAGAGAGCCTTCAATTCCGCTTATTTCGCTCAACAAAAACAAAGCAAAAAGACACCCACACTCACCTCCCCACAAAAACACATTTCCAATTCAATTAATTGTTGTTTTTTCCTAGCCACACAAAGGCGGGGACGAGTAAATCGGAATCGGAAAATCGGTTTCCGTGGTTACAGAGAGAGAGAGAGAGAGAGAGTGAGTGAGTGCAACAGGAACTCGTAGCGGAGTGGCACATATTCACACATAAATGCATACAACTG
Source organism: Anopheles merus (assembly GCF_017562075.2). Classification (NCBI taxonomy): domain Eukaryota; kingdom Metazoa; phylum Arthropoda; class Insecta; order Diptera; family Culicidae; genus Anopheles; species Anopheles merus. The sequence continues at coordinate 856,708 of NC_054081.1, read as the reverse complement.
TCGCGAGGATTGGTGGCCAATCTCCCCCCCCCTCCCCCCCCCCCCCTTGGCACACCCCCATCACTTCCCTTTTGTTTCTGTTTTTAACCAACCAACGCTCGTCCTTCAGGAACGAAACTCCGATGTACGAGTTAATGGTTTCTAGGTTGCACCATGTGGCTGCATGTGTGCCCGTTGTGTTCTTTCTCTCCGGGCCAACGCGACCAAACCCATCTGGTGGTGGTCGTCGGAAACCCCTTGCAAAGCTGGGAGAAAGAGTTTTGGAGCTGGGTGCAAGCGGGCGGAAACCAATCGATCTCGTGTGTGTGTGTGTGTGTGTGTGTGTGTGTGTGTGTGTGTGTGTGTGTTTTTGTGTGCACAGGAGCCTGCTGTTCGGGGGAAAACAACCCCACGGGAAAGGGGATGAGTGTGAGTGCCCACAGGATGTGCATCCAGGAGTGGGTGTACACCGATATCCAGGCAGCCTTGGTTTGCTTGTTAGGGCAGCAAAGTTACAACGTGATTATGTAGGACAGGACCTTCGCTGCAGCCATGCTGCTTTTTTCCACGTATTCTGCGCCAGTAAAGCTTCGCCTAACGAGCACGGGACACACAACACACCGCCACCGTCATCATCGTTATTGATGTGCAACAGGGAGCAACAGCAGCAGGGAAAACAGTCTGCACATTTCAGGAAATTTCATTGCAAAAACAACCTGCCCTAAAACCCTAAAAGAAGAAGGCACAACAATGCCCCACTACACCGGGGGATGCATGCGGATTAATTTGTCAGCAGTAAGGCAGACGCCTAACAGTAGGCAATCCGCATGACAGAATTATCTTTTTAATAGGTTACCTGTCAATTTGAACAATGCTATCGCGCGTGGAATGCCGAGAGGCGCTGGGAGGGGAGGGCTGTACAGTGTTATTATTAGCTCGTGTGCCCGCGCGAACCCGGCAATGGGGCAGGAGAGCATCCGGGCCGACGCAAACCGTTGCAGTGCCACAATAAGTGCCGAGTGGGCGGGAAGTGGAAGCGAATCCTGCGCTGTGATTTGTCCTGGATTCCCTGGCCGCTGAGTGAGGGGTTTCGCGAAGCTAGACACATTTCGAATTGGATTGGATCCCCAACATCTGTCCCCTGTCCCCTCTCCATTGTCCCCCGCCTTCAAGGTAAGCTTCCTCGAATGCAACATAAATGAACCTACGCTTTCACCTGGCACTGGAAAAAAAACAGAAACAACTGAACGGAGCCACATCCTTCTATTTCTGTGTACAGCAGCAGCTTCGTGGGATGGTTTGGGAGATTTTCTTCTACCCTGCCAGTCACCCCTCTTGCCTCTTCTTCCCATTGCATACAGGGAAGAGCATTTCCCCCGCGGGCATTATAAATGTGGATTATATATCCATTTTTCCTGCCACTAGTTTATTCTGCACCCACCCACACACACATACACACAGAGGCCCAGTTTCCGGAAGTAAAGTAATGAGCCGAGGAGGAGGAGGAAGAGGAGTAGGGATGGGGCATCCCCAAACAACAAAACCGGCGCTGATGATGAGGTTATGGCATAATGGACGAGAAAGTGCTCGCAAATCGCAAAAGCGTGTGTGCGGGGGAGTGCGCGGGCGGTGGGGGGAGGGGAGGGGGATGGAGGGTTGGCAGTGGTCCTCTCTGCCTCCAACCACTCGTCCGTGGCCCACAGGAGGGGAAATAATAATATAAAATAACAAGCATCGCGCGTGGAAAACCTTGGACCTTGTGTGCTAAAAGCTTCACCCGTGACCGGTTTTCCTGATGCTGAGCGTACTGGTGGGTGGGAGGATGATGAGGAGGAGAAAGGAGCGGAGTTAAAGTTTATTTTCATATAATGCTTGCTGCCGCGGGCTTTTCCCGCTGCTCCTGCTGTGTGCGGGCAAGGATAGGCGCAAACATCCACCTGTTGTGGATGCAATTAGGGGCCGTGCTTTAACCTCACTTTTGCTCCCGCTGCAGAGCGCCAGTAATCTAGCAGACACGAGCCACTAACCTGCTGATACGTTGGCCACTCAATCAGACAGGGTGAGGTTCGTGGTGGTAGGTTAGTGTTAATTTGCTAAAAAGAGGTACTATTTCACGCGCGAGCTCGATTTCACACCTCTGAGGGTTTGTTTTTGTTCACTGCAAGGTGGCAGTAGAAGCAGCTCTTGCTCCTGTTTTTTTTTGTGTTCGGGTAGCAAGACTACGTGCCACAGAGTGCAGGCATGAGCTATAAATATTGTTCAGATTGTCTTGATGAAAATCTTTGTTTTTGGGTGTGTGTTGAATCTTTGTTTTCAAAACCATGGTTGGTTTGTAGAGCCTAAATATACAGCGACGACAGTCCAAGAAGATACCTAAGGGTTTCTCATTGACCTCGCACATCTTCAAGAGCACCTTGGTGACACCCTGCTGGAAGACGAATAATTCATGCGCCCATCCATCGATGTCAAGCCTCTCTCCAACACGGGAACCTCATTTGCGCGAGTGTTTAAGACCTCCTTGCATACAGATTAACGGAGTTGACCGAGCACGTGCGGTCTTTGTTCGTCGCGTACCCGATCGACGCGGAAGATACAAATGCCAACCGACGACGATGACGACGGCCGAATATGCTTATGACTGGAATGATATGCAAAAAAAAAAACGAGCAGGCAGCGGGCTCGTAACCGGAGCCGCGCGTTCGCGTCTGTTTTGCTCCACTCGATATAAAGACAACGATTCACAGGCATACGCGGTTTGTGGCGCACGCACAGAAGCAGGGGGGAAGCAGTAGCAGTGCAAAAGGCCGCACAAACCAGTCCAGCGCTGCACCATCACCACCACAGCAGCAAGAGTTAAGATCGTTCCAGGTCGATCCAGAATCGATCGAGCTGTCAATTAGCCTGTCAGACTACCGCACGGAGGAGGGGAAGGGGGAGTCGTTTTCATGTTTCCTCTCCACGTTTCTACCACGCTCAGATAAATCAGCGCACAGTTCAGGCTCTGCACGGAAATGTTCGAAAACAGTATGCCTTTGTGTAGCCATCCCTTTCGCTGCTGTGCTTAGGTAGGGCTTCTTTGGAACGCATCGCATAGGCTTTGATGGTCCGGAAGCGTTGCGGAGGAGCAGAAGTACACACGCAAGTATGCACTTGGGGCAGATGCGAACAACGCTCGGCTAGGTTCTGGAATGGGTCAATCTCAGTTGGCCCATCAGTGTGATTTCTAAAATGATTCCGATCACGGAGAGTGCGGGCAGTAACATCAGATCCTAAGATCAGATGGAAGGTTCTAACTTTTAGGTTTGTTCTTTTGCTCCAATCAGTGATAATGGCGTTTTAACTTGAGGAACAATGCCTAATTATTGAATTCCACACTATTTCCTTACACAACAATCCTTCTAAGAAGATTCAAGCAATGTCCGTGAAGAAGTTTTCTTGGCCGGGCATTCTACATTTTGTCTAGGTCACAATGCCCTCCTTCTTATCCAAGTACCTTTTACCATTTGGACTGTTCCTCCAAGCTGTGTCCTTAAATTCTGAGTCGTAAGCTGTGCAAACAACTTTTAGACACATTGGATCTAAGTTTGAATTTGACTGAAAGCATTGTTCAGTCGGCTTGAAGTCTATGATACCACTGCAATCTTTGGAGCTAGCACGGGTCATATGAGTTGAGAGATATTGAAGTACATCCACGAAATGTCTGCAATCATTGTAACGATTCCAAAGACTCAAACATACCAGATTGAAGAGATAAAAAGTCTGAGTTACATACTGCAAGACTTGAAGTAGTCTTAAGTATCTCTGATATTATTTATGGATTAGACCTGGAAACGAATCTCTGGGGATTAGACCCTACTCTAGTGCATTGCCGTATGGAACACAGATGTCTTTCATGAATTGGCATTGCGAAGAGATCATATTTTCAGATCTACATGATATAATTGAGATGACGAGGATGATGCATTACAAGATGTATTCAACGTTGTTGTGACGACTGGAGCAATCGACAAACGTCTGAAATGCTCAACACATTGCTAGAGCTGCTGTTTGTTAGCATGCTGAGTTCTTGAAAAAGACGCTAATCAATGCTAATATCACAAGGCTCTGGTTAACGTTTACATGTTGGCAATGTGTTTTTCAAATCAATCGAACACACTCCGCGCTACATTGTTTATGCGTCAACGTACACAAGCTAAGTAAGATCAATTGTTGGCACAGCATGACGAGACTGACTCGCTCTGTCTGGGCAAAAGGTGAGAGCTATCCCGGATGGAAGAAAGACGAATTTGTCAAGCCGTAACTGGTACAGTTACAAATGTCGATGTGTGCAGCAAAAAACCCTCCCCAGACCAGATATGCTCCACTGGTCTTCCACTTGAAGAACATAAGCAGACACACACACACATACACAATGTGACGGACAAGGTAGCGCGGTTCAAAAGGCCGATGTCACATAAGTGGCAACAGTTGAATGAAACGTTAGAATGGAAAGCAAGCGAATGACGGTGTTGTTATTCGTCGTCGCGTTCGCATGTATAGCTATGCCCGAGTCACACACACACACTGAAACACAAAAGCAACAACAACCACAACGGTCTGGAAAACTGGTCCGCCCCATTCTAAACCCCCGAGTAGACCCTTTTCGCTGGCTAGTTCCAAGCGCGCAGTGCGGCGAAAAATGGGTGAGAAGAACGGAAAACGGGGTAGATGATCGCTTCTTGCTTTCATCAAGCGCCGCGAGCACCTTCCCATTCCACCGATCATGGCGAGAGATCGGTAAGACATTCAGCTCTTCCTCGCGCTCTCTTCTGTCGATTGCTCGCTCTCTGCTCTGAGCGGGAGTTGGCTCTTTTCGCTTTACCGGAACATTCCGGATAGGGTATGACGACATCCCAAAACTCCAAGTGTACGAGAAACTCCCCCTACCACCGAATACAGCTTGGCGAGCGCTTGGTGGAACGCTTTCCCGGCCGTCGTCTCCAGTGTGGCCAAATTAAGACACGAAATAAAAATGGGGAACACAACACAGCGCGGTTTGGGAATTTTGCGGTGGTACACTGGCAGATTTTTTTATGTTGCTGCTTTTTCCCGCTGAGTGGGTGTAAATCGAGTATTGTCTTGCAGATATAGCAGAAGCTCTCTGTTTCACAGCAGTTGAGATGCGCGCAGATGAGGCAGTAATGATCTAATGGTAGTAAAACAAAAAGGGTTCAAAAGAACTTTAAGTGCTCTTGAATGTGTATTAGACACAAATAGTTCGGATCTTAGACTCACTTAGCAAAAAAAATCATTAGGAATTGGTCTGACGAGGAGAATAAAATACTATTCTTCAAATCCCGCGTATCAAGGAACTTCCACAAATAAAATAGTTCTTTTTTGCAAAAGCTACAGAATCTATGCATCTAAGTAGTTCAATGTTCAGAAATTCTGAGACGTTCAGAAATTCAGGTAATTCAATTTCAAGCAGAACTGTATCTGTGTTATTTCCAAATGAGTTCCATTGGATGCCAACCTCTCCAATCTTTTTAGGATCACGGACCACTTGTGTTTGAAAATACATCTGCCGCGGTCCACATATATTAAGTGCATATGTTTAGTAGACTAAGTTCGAAACTTTTTGATCAAAATCATGCTCACTATTATTCTAGAAATGTCTGTTGAGAATTTATGCTTGATTGTGAGAAAGAATCAACGATATGCATTGTAATAAGCTTTTTTTTCTTTCGCGGACCTTGTCTGTTTACGTCACGGACCACATGTTGGAAGCCACTGTCAGGCCATAGATACTTTCAGAACCTTTGGCAGAATTTTCCAACAAAGTTTTAACGGGCAAAACACTTTCAAATGCTACTAAAACCAATAGCAATATCACTGATTCGTTCGCAGGTTCAGAATAGCTTCATACAGGCTTAGGTTCACGTCGTAAAAAAAAAAGGATTTTATTATTCCGTTCGTTTGCATGATTGTGAGCCAGGGGCAACATCGGACAGCCAGGATAACCACCTGTTGATGTGATGTTTAATCAATAGTTTGCAACAACTCATTACCCCGTTACATCGCCAAGCGCGTCTTAATTGCTTATGTAATCGTTTAATGAAACATTTCAATGTGTAGAATCATTGGTTTAGTATGTATATGGAATACAACAAAAAGGAGCTTAATTAAAACATTTCCATCTCATGTCATACTACAACTTATTGGAATGGATTGGAACTCTTCAGATATTTCCATGATTTTGGTTGAAATTTGGCCAGTTCTTCTTACGGAATGATGTCCACTCGATTAAATTGTAAAACCTTACCACGGCATAAGTCTGGAGAGTAAAGTGCACCCCGTTTTACAACCTAGCAAACACACGTGGTACTATAATCGTATCCGCGTGTGCAATGACTTGTTTGGTTTGTTAGTTTTGCAATGAAATGAACTCAACAAGAACGCCGAGAACATTTGGAAATGACGACTCATACCCCGCCCACAAGTTGCTGTTGCTAGCCGAGGCAAATGCATTGTGCTACGTGGTTAAGAATTTATTCCCACTTCCTTCCTGTTGGAAGCTCAGTGTTGTTCAGTGCGCATTTCAAAACCCCAAAAATAGACGATTCTGTAAGTGGCGTGCGGCGCCCGGTTTTACTGCAACCAGATGTGGCTTCTTGGTGAAACCCCCGTTGGGTTGGGTTGTTTGTGCTGTGCTTGGGGAATGCATGTATCACAGGTTGGCGAAATGGTTGACATTGAAACGCTCAGCAGACGATACCAAACGTGGAAGATTCAGTGAGTTCTTCCCGTGATTTTGAATAACCTCAGAACCCAATCTAACAGCAAAACACAGTGACGCGATGCCCGTGTTTGTTGCTGATCTATCTGATAAGGAGGACCCAACAGCCCGACAGCAGCACCAGAGCACGCCCCGAGATTAGCTGTTACACATGTTTTTGTTTCGTTTTAATGGCTACATGCCAATACGCGCGATAAGGAAAATCAAAAGCATACGGTTGGGGCAAGCTGGAGCCCGCGTGGAATGTTCCGAAGCGTGACTCATCGCTCTACGGTGTAGCAGAGACCTACCTTCGGCAGATCGCGAATGTGGTTCGCGTCGAGCAGCAGCTCCTCCAGACTGTTCGAGTAGCGGAAGATCTCCTCCGGCACGTTCGGCAGCGACGAGTGCCGGTTGTCGACGTACTCGATCTGCCGGTTGCATCCCTTGAATATCGGTATGTACTTGAACATCCTGTCGGCGGCCTGTGGTCCTGTGGTCCCGCGGCGGGGGTCGAAAAAACCGATGCCCAACCGTACAGGGCGGGGTTGGGGGGTGGGGGAGGACTCGATCCACACAACTGTTTCACACTGTTTCCTGCTGTACTTCTTATTCTTTTTTTTCTTCTTCTTCTTCTTCTTCCGCTTTCGCTCACTTGCTTCTTCCGTGCGTCGTCGCTCGTCCGCTGCTAGCGTTTGCCGCTAGAGTGAGGAGAGGAGGATGCGGGGTGGGGGGGAGGGGACCTTTAACCACTGTCCGTCGCTGTCGCCTGTGGTCGCGCGCGTCCTCCTGCCGGGCTGCTTCCGGCGTGCGATCGTCGATCACTATCACTACCACCACCACCACTACTGCTACCACCGCTGCCACCACCACCGCCTCCGCAGCACGTCGGGCGCGTTTTGGCAATCAACATCAACACCGTCGCCGCCTTCGCTCTCTGCGCGTCCGCACCCGCATCCACCCCCTCCGTTGCTGGTGCTACTTTTTCTTCTTTTTTTTCTTCTCCTTCCCGTCGTCGTCGTCGTCTTGGCGCGTGGATCGGCGAACCTTCTGGGCTCAAGCCGTATTTACTAGAGGGAGATTTGCGTTGTTTGTTCAGCGATGGTTATGATTTGGGCTTAAGACGATCGTTCTTATCGCAACAAAAAAAAAAACGCACGCACACACACACACATACACACAATTCTGTGACAATGCAACACCACCCAGAACCGACCTGCCCTAATGCACACCACCACCGGGGTGCAGCGCAAACGTTCCTTTCCCTTTCTGTGTGTTGGGCGGGGAGAAGGAAACTCAGAGCGACTGGACAAAACAAAAAATGCAGCCTAAAGTAGAAGGAAAAAGGGGGGGGGGGGAATAAGGAAATTATGTTTTCCCGGGGAAAAATAAAAAAAATGCACACACACACACAAAGGAAGGGCCACCCGGATGGGGCATAAATTATTCATTCGCCTAGAACTCCCGCGTTTCGTTGGTGTGACTCACGAAAAATGGAAGAACGTATCCTTTCGAGCCAAAAAAAAAACACACACAGACACACCTATATACCGGGAAGAATTGTTTCACTGTCACACACACACGGCAGACACAGCCACAGCGTTGGTTGTAATGGGTTGATTGTAGGGACGAGTTTTTGGGGTGGACCAGCAAACAAGCAAAACAATTCTCACTCGCACTGAAAGGCAGCGATACAGCAACAACAGCCAATTTTCCCACGATTTTAGCTATCTGTGTGTGTGTGTCTGTTCACCTCAAATCTTCCTTTACATCGGTAGGAACAATGAGCGAACGAAAAAAAGGACCTAAACGAACCTACAGCAAACTGCTCGACTCCCAAAAAACGGGCTTGGGAAATTCCGTCAACTACTGCACTGCTTACCAGCACGTGTGTATGTGTGTGTGTGCGTGCGTTTAGTCACAAGGATGACACAAAACAATGGATCGCCTCTTGTCTGGCCGACGCACACAGCAATAGTAGCAACGGGCTGATGCTCCAGCAAGACATCAACTGCTCCGTCCCCTGCCGCGTGTGCGCGACCCTTTGTGTGTATGTGTGTGTGTGTGTGACGGTACATCCCAAAGTGCGTAAGTATGCTCCAGAGTCAGCGCGCGCGCGTGTATGTATGTGTGTGAGTGTGTGGATGGATGTGCATTTCACTACTCTCTCTTTCTCTCTTTTCTCTTTCCAGCACCCTTGCCAAAGCGGTAACCAAGTGGTCGTTTATAATTCACAAACTTCATTTCATATCTTTTTTTTTTGGTTACTTCAACTTCTATGCTGCTGTTGCTCTCTCTCTCTCTCACACACACTCTCTTTCCACAATCTGACCTCTTTCCCACGGCACGAAGCGGCTCACATCGGTCACAAGAAGTTGATTGAAGTGTGGCTGACCGGGATGAGGGCGGGGAAGGTAGGGGCTGGTGAACTTTTCGTTTGATTGTGTGTGCAGCGTGTTTGATTGTTGGTTGGTTGAAAATGTTGAAACAATAAAACAAAAACAAAAAAAACGCACTTTTACAGCAACTTTCGCCTTACAATTGCGCTCCAAAAAGAAGAGAGCGAGAAAGAGAGAGAGAGAGAGGACGTGGACGAAAGGGACGGAGCAAAATTCTGCTAAATAGTCACACAGAGAAAGAGAGAGAGAGAGCAAGGAGAAAGGAGAGGAAGAGAAAGAACCGAACGGATGACACACCTCACCACACACACACACATAGGTACACGCACACGCACCGACAATTGCTTCCCTAAAAAGCGTCACATCTTGTTAAATTTCTCGCTCGCTCTCTCTCTCTCTCTCTCTCTCTCTCTCTCTCTCTTTTTCTTAGCTGGCCCTATTCTGTGGCTGGAAAAACTAATCGCTTGTTTCGCATCGTTTCCAGTCCCACAAAACGCCCACCATTTTTTCGCCCTCTGCATCACACACACACACACACATATAGACACAGCCGCGGAACGCACAATAGAAAAACGGTTAATGCACGGCGACGCTGTGGTTGCAACAGGGGGAAGTGGGGGAAGAAGCAGAGGAAAATCGCTACTGTCAAAGCTTCAACATTCCTGAGCCGGCAGAGACAGAGAGACAGAGAAAGAGAGCGAGAGAGAGAGAGAGAGAGAGAGAGAGAGAGAGGTCGCTGCGATCACGCGGGTCGCGACTGTTGCTCACCGTGCCTCACCCTCCTACACCACGCACACAGACACACACACACACGCACCCGAAGAGGTTGCACTCTCTTTGCCTTCCCGCTGCCCAACACACACACACACACACCGCTGGCTGGAATGAAAGTCAGTTCACAAACACACCACGCAACAAAACGATGAAAAGAAAATAAACCTTTTCTAGCTAAACGCCGCCACTAAACCATCCAAACAAAAAAAAAGAACGCTTGCAAAAAGATTCGCAAACAACAAACTGGCACGCACGCACGAATAAACAGGGTCCGAAAACACACAACCGCGAGCACGAGCGCGTCCGCACACACATACACACGGTACGGCGGTGAGGGAGAGACTAAAACAACGCCGAGCGCGCGCGACAATTCCAGCAGTGCGCTTTTCGCCCCGTTTCTGCCGGATAAAGAGAGAGCGAGATGAGCAGCAGCGGTGACACGAAGAAGACTGCACATCGTCAAACAGGGAGAACACACCCGTTGCTGTGTCTCTTTCCTTCGATCGCTTTCTCCCTCTCTCTCTCTCTCTCTCTCACTCTGGTGCTTTGCGGGCCACAGTTGCGATCCGGTGATCGCTCGCCTGCTCACTTCTGACGCGTCATGCACGCAGGCACACACACACGCACAGACACGGGGGCGTATAACGGATGCGCCAGACACACGCACACAGGCAGACGAGCGGGCACACGCACACACTCCATGTAAGCGGTGTCGTCAGCTCACGACGGCGGTGAGCGTGAGCGTGAGCTGGATGGCAAACGAACGGTGAGACGTGAGCACGGTGAGCAAACAGCGTACCACTCACCGATTGCTTACGTGTGTCGGCGCGTGTGAGTGTGTGCTTGCGATGGATGCACTCTCCGCTGCTCTCTGTCCTACACTGGGAGCGCACACACACACTGTCACTGTCTCTTTCGCGCCGGCCCATCTCTCTCTCTCTCTCTCTCTCGCTCTCTGTTTCCTACCCGCGCACAAACGCACATACACGCACACACACACTTTTCCACCCTGACCCAGCCCAATGCATTCGCGTGTCCTTTGCTTCCCTTCCCGGTCCCTTTTTACACCGCTTCACCCTGTGGCGGGCATTGTCCGGCAGGGGGCAGTGATTTGCTAATTAAGAGTCTCGCTAACATGGTTCGGCGGGCCAAAACGGCCCACAGCTCATGCCATTTTTGCTCGTTAACCGTGAAAACAATGCAACAGCGGCATTGTTTTGTCCGGCAAGTGGCCCATTGCTGCCCTCCTGCTAGCTCAAAAAGTGCATTCGCGGCCGGGGGAAGGAGGGCACCGTTCCAGCAGTAGTAGCCATGGAAACGTCATCATCCAATTGTGTGTTTTCGGACGAACGTGCACGGTACGAATCCACGAAAGAAAACGCTACTCACTCACAGCTTTCACACACTAGCGCGCACAAAAACACACGTACAGCTTCGCTTTCGAGACCACCGTAGCGGCCCTTATCGGCTATCGTACTAAAACTCCTATCCGCTCGACCGTACGGGACGCATTTGGTAAACAAGCACACGTTGACGTAAGCCCTTCCCGTGCTCGTTCCCCGTTGGGCAAGGCGAGGGTTTTTGGCGTTCAAAAATAGCTGCATCTCGCTCATTTTCACTAGCCATCCTGTACTCGCTTACAGTGCTCATTTGGACGCATGAAAAATGTAAAAAAAACGTGGTGGATGATGCGAAATAAAGGGCTCATTTTTTTGATTATTTTGAATGAAAATCAACAGAATAGTGGTACATGTGTTATTTTTTCTTCGTTTTCTTAAATCACTAAACAACGCATAGGATCGCCGTTCAAAGTGCTCGCACGCTCGCAGCTGAGCGAGATGTGATCAGGCAAAACATCCGGCGACAGGTAAGTTTGCTAAAAAATGCTTCATTTTAAGCATAAACATGAACGAAACGTGCGATACAGATCAACGGAAAGAAGGTAAGCTACCGATCAGAGAAGAACCATGGCCAATATGTCAATATGGAAGTTTTGTTGTATATGCCCAAGTGCCACAAATCCACTAAACGACCACTAAACGGCTTCTAAACGACTCAAGTTCTCTACCTAAACGGAATATAGAAAGACTTCGTTTAGCAGACGCCAAACGACTCATGCATTCTAAAAATAGCAAAAAAGCTGGTGGCGCTATCTGTTGGTGGGATACCCCAACCAGTTGAGCTTCATCGCTTGGAGGAGAGCTTTCTCATTTCCTCTGTACTGTTGTATGGTTTCGCATTGAAGTTATGCATCGCTAGAACTAGAACGGCGATACGATTGTTTAAATACTAAACTCCAATGGAAACCACCAGTACTGAAGCAAGTGAGATTTGAGTAATGGTCGTTGGTGTTGATACCCATGTATCTGACCACACGACCATTTATATAGATTTTTGCTCGGAAAGTTAGAAGGCTATATAATAGGTATAATAGCGAAACACATTGCAAGAAAAGGATAGCAATATAATGATGAGTTGTAATACGCCATCTATTGATCAAACCAATGAAGCTGTGGAGCTTTCATTTTTTTTATATGGATATTCAATTTTTCAGTCGTTTAAGCTTAATCTGTGGCGCTTGGGTGCTGCCAGGTGTAAACTTATGCAGAAGATTATTTTAATCACATGTTCGTCTCATCTTCTTTTTAGAACTGCTCCCAATTAACTACGTCGGGCTGGCATGGTCAGGATGCCAATAATTTTACAGGTTATTCGGCCCAGGAATGTCTTCTGTCATCCTCATCTGTTCCTGATCGGCGATTGGTACTACTCCACCTGCTCCAGTACTCTAGCTTGCTGGGCGGATCGAAAACGATCCACACAGCGCTCAGAGTGTTACAGGCAGCGATCTAGCAGCAACCGAACACGACATCGAACATGAAAAATATATGGGATTTGACATGTTCAATTTGATATCCAACAAATCGAACATGTCAAATCCCATACGTCTCATCCCTTGCAGAAAATGATATATTTGAGAAAATTTAAACGAACTTGATGACATGAGGTAGGTTTTGTCTGATATCTTTTAGGCTCCGAAAATGGTTTTGCCATCGAACATGCCCAATTGACATTTTCGAACACGAATAATCGGAAATTCGGGCAAATTGCCTTAAACTGGAGCCTTGGACTACCCTTAAACTGCATCAAATTAAAATGAATTCATTAAAAAATTCATTAAAATGAATTCAGAAAAAGTCGTAGTATGTCGCAGTCGTAGTAAATTTGTTGGCCATTTAATTTTGTACACCAACACATTCGCTCACCAGTGCGAGCTTTATGGCGGCCATCAAACCCTCGCTCGAAACGTCAAAAACCCTCGCAACGACTTACAAAAACGCTCGCCAGTGAGAGAAAATTGCACTGATTTGGAGCGTTGGCAAGCTCGTGAAACCCGTTTTTTAGCCTGCGGCGTACCCGCTTATACGGGCCTGTTTGAGCGCTGGGGAGTTTTCGCGGAACTGCTGCTGACACTTTAGGGATGGGTCTTTTTCTCGGAATCGCTGCACCTTTTCCCGGGCAGGAGTCGATTTCAGGCCAAGGCGTTCCCATGGTTCACTTTGGTCGAATTCGAATTTCAAATTCTTCTTCTATTTGACGTCACGTCCTACAGGGTCATGCTAGTCTATACAGGTTTTCGAGACTTAGGGCCGTGGCAACGCTTTTTCGCATGCGATTTTATCGGACGGCCTGTCACGTCCGACGTTATCTGTCAAATCCCATAGTCATATATCCCATTATTCATTGTCACATACATTCCCAAGTGCCACAAATCCACTAAACGACCACTAAACGGCTTCTAAACGACTCAAGTTCTCTACCTAAACGGAATACAGAAAGACTTCGTTTAGCAGACGCCAAACGACTCATGCATTCTAAAAATAGCAAAAAAGCTGGTGGCGCTATCTGTTGGTGGGATACCCCAACCAGTTAAGCTTCATCGCTTGGAGGAGAGCTTTCTCATTTCCTCTGTACTGTTGTATGGTTTCGCATTGAAGTTATGCATCGCTAGAACTAGAACGGCGATACGATTGTTTAAATACTAAACTCCAACGGAAACCACCAGCACTGAAGCAAGTGAGATTTGAGTAATGGTCGTTGGTGTTGATACCCATGTATCTGACCACACGACCATTTACATAGATTTTTGCTCAGAAAGTTAGAAGGCTATATAGGTCATAATAAAATGCAACTTGTCGAAACACATTGCAAGAAAAGGATGGCAATATAATGATGAGTTGTAATACGCCATCTATTTATCAAACCAATGAAGCTGTGGAGCTTTCATTTTTTTTCTATGGATATTCAATTTTCCAGTCGTTTAAGCTTAATCTGTGGCGCTTGGGTTGTCATTCCTTGCTACGGTGAAACTCGTACTATCTGAACAAAAAAGAAAATAATTGAGAAAACACTGGCTGAAAACAAATCAAACCTCTTATTATATGATTCCAAAGCGTTCTCATGACAGCGCATAAGGGTGTACAATTGGAATCCAGTTTACAAAGTTCTTAGAGCAAAGTAGACGCATCAAGTCTCGAAAAAGATCTCCATCTCGAGCTCAAATGCACCTATTAGAACTAATAGTACTTACGGCTTGAAATCGTTGAATCGTTGAAAAAACTCGTTCAACCTGCTGGAAGTACCGCTAGTCAAATCTCGAGTTCCGAGAGCTCCGATCGAACAGGTTCGGATTGACTCGTCCATCACTACGACTGTGTGAACAAAACGGTAGAGAATGGCACTCAAATTCTTTAAAACTTCGTATAAATGTCTGGTTTGCTTTAAGGTCATGCATACTACGCTTATTCACAATTAAACAGATTTGTTTACATTTCAATGAGTTTTCTTAATTTTTACATCACTTTCACAGTTCGCCTAGTTTCGGGACACATTCTACCGCGGCCTGTCAAACGGTCAAACGTTGTTTTCGTCGCGCTGGTTCGGTTGACGGTGGGGCAAAACACAAACACCAGCAGAGTACGTCAAAGTCACTGCCGCTGGACGACCTGTTTGACCTGCCCGCAGCTGTTCAACCGTTTCCCAACTCATCACGTAGCAATGGAGATCGTCGGCAACGTAAAGTGTTACGAGTGGGGCAAGCTGGGGCTCGACTCGTTCGTGGCCAAGCTGGCCCAGGCCAACAGCGACGGGCTGGAGGTGAAACCCGACTGCCCGTACGCGGAGCTGTGGATGGGCGATCACGTCAGTGGACCGGCCACGCTGAAAACCGACGGCAAAGGGCTGGACCAAGCGATCCGGGCCGATCCGGCCGGGATGATCGGGTCGTCCACCGGCCAGCAGCTACCCTTTCTGCTGAAGGTTCTGAGCATTCGGATGGCGCTGAGCGTTCAAGTTCATCCCGATAAGGTAATGGGAGATGGTTTGTTTCTTTCGCTGCCCTTCACTTTATTGTGACGTCCTGTTCCCGTTACAGACGGAGGCGGAGAAGCTGCACCGCCAATTCCCGGACATCTACAAGGACCCGAACCACAAGCCGGAGCTGGCGATTGCGCTGACCGACTTCCAGGCGCTGTGCGGCTTTCGACCGCACGAGGACATTGCCCGCTCGCTGCAGGAAACGGTCGAGCTGCAGCAGCTGCTCGGGGCGGAAGTGCTTGCCAAGCTCGAAGCGCGTGACCCGTCCGCCGTGCGCGAAGGTTACGAACGGCTAATGCACAGTACGCCCGAAGCCATCGAACGGTGCATCGCGGCAATGGCCAGCCGGATGCAATCCGCCGACAGCGCGTCCGAGCTGCGCGACCTCTTTCTGCGCCTGCACGCCGACTTCGGCTGTGATGTGGGCGTGCTGTCGATCTACTTCCTCAACTACCTGCGCCTGCAGCCCGGCCAGGCGATCTATCTGGCGGCGAACGTGCCGCACGCCTACCTCGACGGCGACTGCGTCGAGTGCATGGCCTGCTCGGACAACGTGGTGCGGGCCGGGCTGACGCCAAAGTTCAAGGATGTCGACACGCTGCTGCGGCTCGTGCGGTACGACTGTCTGCCCGGCGAAAGCATGCTGTTTCAGCCGAGGCTGCTGCAGCCCGAGCGGCAACCGCACACGCGCACCTTCGTACCGCCCGTGCCGGACTTTGCCGTCGCGGAAATACGGCTGCCGGCGGCGTCGGCTGGCGGGCTCGAGTATAGCGTCACTAATCCGGACAACGGCTCGATTCTGCTTACCGTTGGGGGCGGCGGAACGTTGGTAGGGGAGGGCCGGGAGATTCGGCTGAGCATGGGAACGATCGTCTTTCTGCCGAGCAGTGCGGGCAAGGAGTTTCTGCTCAAGGTGGACGAGGCCGGTGAGCCATTCCTAGCGTTCCAGGCCATGCGCAATGATTTCGAATGATGTGATTGGCTTCGCGGAGCCGTGTAAAAGGCTGTAGTGAATGGATTTGTTATTTATTGTAGAGCTGTTGAATGTATACCTTTCGCCCTGAAAAAGTGCAATAAAAATCGCTTCTTTGTATTCTATAAGTTGCAGCGAGCCTTAATTCTTGTAATTCAGTTTGGTGTAATTATCTACTGGGAGTGTCACCTTCAACTACGGCGCAATGATAATCAGTCCAATACTTGCTGATCCACATTTCGCTGCCTGGTGTACTTCTCACATCGTCAGTCTGATAGAAAATCGTGCCCCACCTTGAAGATATGGTTGGTGGATGATTTGGCTCCAAAAGCTCATCTTAGTATAGCTACCTACGATATTCTCGGTAGCTAGGAGCGCAGAGTTGAAGACCAGAATGAAGTTTCCAGAACAGATCCTGTAAGCGCCATTGAAAATCTTTTGTAGTTCTTCAGGCTCTTAGATCTTCTCGGTCAGATACCGTGTCTGGCAGTTTATGAAATCATGGTATTGTTCACCATATTCAACTTACCGATCGTTCTCATGTCATGTCTACAACTCATAACTCTATTCGTATTCCTGTATCCGCCATATTCCTCCCATTCGGTGGTCTTCTACATCCTGAAAAACTCTCTGGATTATCTCGGCTTAATATTGCATAATATGTGACACGCCCCAACTCCATCTCTTATATTTCTATCCAGCTTAAGAAGGAAAACAAAAACACATTCCACAGCATTTGATCGAACAATTTATTATTTACATAAATATTACACAAAAACAAGGGCCGTTCTAAACAATAAAATAATAAAAAAAAAAACATTGGGGAAACTGAATAAACGTATTTATATATATAAATTCTCTTAAGGTGAAATGAACGTCCGTGGCATAGCAGAGAGGGAGCGGTAGGTGCCGTTGTGGTTGCGTGGTTGTTTTTTTTTTCATTTGCCCCCTCCCCGTCCCCGAAAACTCCGAGCCGGACTCTCGCGTTGCGTTAGGCTGCGCTCTTAATGTCCGGGAGGTACAACACTCCGTCGCTCCCCATCCCGTGGCGATGTATTTTGTACGTGCACTCTTCCCGTGTGTGGGACTACTCTTACTACTGTATCTTGATGTGGATGACTGCTCCGAAGAAGATAATGGTATTACTGCTACGACTACTGCTACTACTACTACGTTGTGGTGTGAGTATGAGCGGCAGGAATGGGTGAAAGACAGCGAGCGTCGGAGAGGGTTAGTCCGCCGGATATTCGACGCGCAGCGCAAGGAGCTCCGGGAGCTCTCAGGGAGTGTGGAGCGGCAACCACTGTGCTAATGGCCACTATTGTCTAGCTGTGTCGAGGCGGCGCCTCGGCTAAATGCGTTCCTGGAGCATTCGTGAGACTGCTCGCAAAAGTGTAACAATGTACGAGGAGAAGAAGGTGTGTGAGAGGGAGGATGGGGGCGATTCGAAACAAACTTGAAATGTGTATAATACAATGAGACAGCGGGATGAAGTAGAGATGGAAAGGTTGGAGGTGAGAGGTGAGCCTGGGATACGATGGCTACCATTAAAATGGGGATACGAGTCCTCAGCACGTACGGGCGACACTTCGGTTATCCCCGGGTCATCGCGCACACCCACGCCATCAACGCGCCCAGGCTCGATGGGAAGGAACAGTTCCGGAAGACGGGAGGATTAATAATACATCTAGAATCTCAGCGTACAACGGTTTCTTGCGGGTGGCAGGTGGGTGATGGATGCCACACTCTACTTGAATCCGATCGTCTCCGGCAGCTCGTTCAGGAATTGCTGCAAAAAAAAAAAAATCCAACCCGATTAGTAAAGGACATCAACCTGACATGAGCTGAAGGTGTTGAAGTCATCGTCTCTACTTACATACTGATGCGGCGAGTGAGTTTCGTGACCGTAGTCGGCCCACTTTGTCAGATCGATCGATGGAAGGATACCGCTCTTGCATGGCACTCGGGGGTTGCTGTCGAGTAAGAAGAACAGAAAAGCGTTGCAAGAAACGTACGTACATCCCCCCAACCATCTCATCATTGCTTACATTTCGTGATCCGGCAACACCATCGGGTAGATTTGCACGGTATCGATCAGGTCAGTGTTGTCGCAGATCAGTCGGGCCAGCTTCGCCTTCCGGATCTCCTGCAGCTGCTCCGGCGTGAAGGAGGACGGCTGGTTGGGCAGCTCGTACCAGAACCGGTCGCCGCGGCGCACGTAGCTGAACTGGGTCGCGATGATGCAGGCGAAGGTCGGCCCCAGCATCGATCCTGGCAGCGAGCGCTCGGAGACACCGCCCGACCACAGATCCACATCAGCCGGGTGTCTGCAACGAATCCGATGGTCAGTGTTAAAGAAAAACAATCAGAGCACTCCTGAAACCAGAACCAAAAGAGTCTACTCACTCGAAGATGCTCTCGTAGCGACGCACAGTCTCGTTCGGCATCGAGCCGAACAGCTCCTCGAAGCTGTCGGACGTCGGCAGGCCGCAGAACTTGCGGAACTCCATGTATCCGGGCACGCCGAACTCGCGGCCGCGCTGCATGTTGAACGACACCAGATCCATGCCGAACCGGGCGCCCTCCTTCTTGAACAGATGGTTCGTCACCTCCTGCGTGATCGAGTCGTCCATCGCCTGGGCCACCTGGTTCATCAGCCCCATCAGATACTCGTCGTACACGCCCGCTCGGTACAGGTCGTACGGTCGGCGAATCAGATCCGATAGACGCTTGGAGGCGATAAACTTGTGCGCCTTGGACCAGCGCTCGACAGCCGTCGGCAGCAGCGAGTGGCCGAACCGGAACGCAGCGGACGCGAACGAATCAATAATGGCCGGGTTGATGTTCTCGTCGTACCCATCCCAGTAGCCCTCCTTCGGCGTGAGCAGTCCGAACTTCTCCATCACCTCCTTGCCGAGCAGGATCGGCAGGAACTCGTTGTACGTGATGTGCTGGATGATGGCGATGTTGATGCGCCGCGACTCCTGGAACAGCGTCTCGTCGTCCCAGTGCGGGTTGATCTTGCCGAGCTCGGTCGCGATGCGGTTGTGCTCGCGGGCCAACAGCGTGTGCATGCAGGTCAGCACGAGCTGCTCGTTCACGCGGATCTCGCCCGCCTCAAAGCAGAACATGCTCTTGTTCGGGCGCGTGCACCCCTCATCCGGAATGTCCAGCTTCAGTGGCAGCAGATCCTTCAGCCCGTACTCCGCAAACACCGGGTTCATGCGCAACAGTCCGTTGTAGCCGGTTCGCAGTTTGCGCGTAAACTTCTCATTCACGCCGTAGATCGTGTTGCCGTCAATGACGGACGTGAGCGTGTTGAACTGTTGGCGGGAACCGAGCCGACAGCCGGCACGTGGCGACGGGAAGCCACGCACAAAGTCGATACACTTGACGTTAAACAGCCGATAGAAGTAGTCGTCGTCCGGCACGCGGATCTCATTGCAGTACGGGTGCTTCAGGTGGGGTGGGCGCTTGCAGCATTCCTCCGGATCGTTGCGGTTGATCGGGTCGAGCGGGGTCGCGGTCAGCGTAAAGTCGTGATCCATGAACTGGCCCCACGCGATCACAAACACCGTGCCGGCATGGTCATGGTAGCCCTCGTCCGGATGGATCGTGCGCGAGACGACGCGCGACAGCGGCAGATCGTGCCCGGTGATCGAGATGCGCGGCGCATTGATGCCGTCCGCGTACAGTGGACCGATCAGGCGCTGGAACGGTGTCATCGCTGCGCCCCAGGTCGGATGCTTCAGGTTGTTGCACAGCCCGTCCACCCGGCGGTACTTGCCCGGGCGGCATTCGACGCCGGACAGGAACGCGGGACACACCTCACGGATCAGCGTCTTCGAGGTGTCGATCGAGGGCAGACCCTTTTCGATCTCCTCGTACGACAGGCCGTAACTGAGAGAGCAACGAGAGAACGGTTAAGGTGGACTGGAACTGATGCACCTAAGCAGCTGGCTAGGGGCTACACTTACGTTCTTGCTAGCTGGATCGAGATGTCCAGCAGCAGCTCGCCGACCGTTGCGATGTCCTCCGTCTTCCAGTCACCCTTCGGCTGCGATACGCGGATCCGCTTCCGGGCATCCAGGTACGCCTGGTTGATGGCATCGTACGTGATACAGGTGGTCGCTTCTGCGTGCAGTGGTGCACTGGAATGTGGCCAAATAATAAAAAAAACCCTCACTCAATCGTTGCTCTGTCCATTCACCCCCGCCTCATCCATACTTACATCGTTCCACGGAACAGGTTGAGGTTGTAGTCGAAGGCGGACGACTTGCCGGGACCGTTCACGTACAACGCGCACTCGGTTGCGTGCTGATCGAAGGCCAGAAACTGACCATCGATACCGCCGATCGCAATAGCCGCAGCTATTGCCAGTAACCTGTTGGCAGACGAGAGGCAAACAATAAAACCGGTTTTAGCATTGTAGTGTCTTATCAACGCGATAGCTGGCTGCGCCCAATTTCGATACCTCATTGTAAACCGTATCGAAATTAAGCTACTGTTATTGGCAGTGGCTCGGTGGTGCGTTCGATTGGTGCGCTAGCTCCTACAAGGTCGGTTAGGGACGAGATTCCCATTCTGGACTGTGGCTCGGGCTTTGTATTATTGATTGACTTTGACAACAACTTTTAGTCCAGCTTTTAGTCCAGCAATAATTGACCGCACATTTTTGTGGGACTTTTTGTTCAAATCAAGAAGAGGAAGAAGAATGGCTTTTTTTTCATACGCCTCATAATTTTTGACAATCGAAAACGGGGTGGAGTTTTGAGCCCTTTTCTTCTCGCTTCGCTGCTGTGTGTTCAACTTCATTAAGCCTAATCGAGCTCCATAAAGACGTTAATCCCACCCTCTCAAGGACGTATGAGACATTGTTCCCAATGCAGCAGCGTTTGCATTTGCCCTACTTTTCCAGCCCAGCCCAATTGGATAGGTCGGATTTTAGTTTTGTTTCTTTCCATTTCAAAGATGGCTTGGGGCCGTTGGGGCAAACCCTTCCATTTGCAGGACAATCACGCACGAAGGGCGTATATGTGTGAGTGTGTGTGTATCATTGTAGAATCGAACACGCAATACGCGAACCAGTATTTGCGTTCGCGCAACAGTGCCCGGGACAGACGCACGTGTCAAGGGAAGCCGGGCATGCAAAAAGGTGGCGAAGCAACTAGCTCCCCCCCCCAATCAAGGCTGGCTCTCGGAGTGATCTGCAGCATTGGATAGGGAAGGAACACACACACACGACCCACAGTGGAGCCACATGTAGTAAAGTGTACTTTCACTTTCGTTAATGCTCGAACTCGACGCACGTTTAAATGCGGTTGCGCGAACTGACCGACGCATTGCGTATCTGGAGCAACCCCCCCACCACCATCTGATGCTGACCGTAGGGCACCTTCCGGCCAACAAGAGCGGGGGGGGGGTGCCTTTGAGGAGTGTTTGAGAGAAGGGGGAAGTCATAAAAGCAACTCATAAAGGGATCGCTAAAGCCTTGCCTTGGTCCTGCCGCAGAGGTGTTTGCTGCTGCTGGTGCTTGTTCAATTTTTCTTGTTCTTCTTTTTTTTCCCGTTCCACAGCATGGCACCGGTGCTGCGCCGCCTCTTGCGGCAGATTTCTGCGTACAACAAATGCGTACGTAGCTGCCGCGGCGCATTCTTTGCGCACCAGGACGCGATGCTGTGAAAGGTGAGCCGTTGCTGTATCAATACATTATAACCCCTGGCGTGATTTTTTTTTTCGATTGTGCAAGCGATCAGAGGCTGTGTGGTGGAACGAGGGGGGGGGGAGGGTTGAAACATACAGAACATGCACACATAATGAACGGCGTGTGTGTGTGTGTCGCAATGTGCTCTTTTCTATGCAACGTCTTGGCGGTGACGGCGGTTCGCGGTGACAACAGCCCGGATCGATCGAGTGCGCGCATTG
Source organism: Anopheles merus (assembly GCF_017562075.2). Classification (NCBI taxonomy): domain Eukaryota; kingdom Metazoa; phylum Arthropoda; class Insecta; order Diptera; family Culicidae; genus Anopheles; species Anopheles merus. The sequence goes on along the minus strand of NC_054081.1, from coordinate 834,528 downwards.
ATGGATGGATGGGTTGCTCTCGTAACAAAAGCCCGCCACCACCACACGATGTGTCACCACCACAGCTGATCCGGCTGCCCATGATTGTTAGGCCACGAAAGCATTCCGGCTGCAGCGTGGGCCCATTGGCAATCCGAAAGGGATTCGATTCGCATCGCGTTAACCCAGATCGTTCGGACTGTGCTGGCGGATTGCGTCAGCGCTCGTGCTAGATCCCGCAATCACTGCATGAGGGGTGGACCACCTACATGTACATGTAGTGTATGAGGTGGTTTTTAAAAAGAGTTTACCAGTAAAAGTGCAAGTCCAACGGTTTGGAAAGATATGCTTCACAAACTGCCAGTCTCTCGTTATTTTTCCGTTCAGCATACGCCATAAAGCCGCCATCAGCCCGGGAGAACACCATCTGCGGCGTGAAATGTGATCCGTGGGTGGGTTGGCGCTGGCTGGCGTGAAAAACCCGAAACGCATTACGCAAGCGGGTGTCGGGTTGCGCTCGATGCCAATCATTTGCATTTTGCAAAATAAAACCAAAAAACCGCCTCCCACCGAAATCGTTCGACCCAGCGTGATCCCTGAACCCTTTCACCAGCTGGAGGGGTTGGAGGGGAGGGGGGGGGCTTTTGACCCACGCCCCTTTTTGCTGCACGCCTAGCGGGACGTTCTGGTCGCGGCGACGGTGCATTCACCCTCGGCGGCGGTACGGCAGCTCACCCTATCTTCGGACGGCTACTGCTTTCTACCGCAATGGGGAAAAGCACGCGGGTAGTAGGGGGCCTCCGAAAACGGTGGTTCACTGCATTCGGGCGGCATCGAGGCCTGCATCTTGGTGCGCGAGCGGTCCGGAAATGCGCGAACAAAACGGAAAGTTGGGAAAGATAACGAGGCGGGTTTGGTGCATGTGACACGCGACTAACGCTACGGGAGGATGAGCTGGTGGGGAGTGTGTGTGAGTATGCTTCCCACTTCCAACAATTCAATGTTCATCCTCCCCCCCCCCCCTCTTAAAGAGCGTTTACTTATCCTATTTGTTTTTTAAATGCTTTCGCACACTCCACAAAACAGGGAAACACGTGCGGGGAGAAGAAGAGAGCTGTTTTTCTGTTGGCAGATATCGCTTTTCAAAGCGAAGCGTTTAGTTTTCCATTTCACCAGGCAGAAGAGGGCACAGGTAGCGGGAATGCGCGGGGGAAGCAAGAAGCGTTTGGAGCGTCCCCGCTTAAGGGAAACTCGATCCGAAAACCTGATAGCCCGGGAAGGAAAGTAAAAGCATTGCATCTCTCGCCTCCCTTTACCGGTGTTAGTGTTTGTATGTGTGTGTGTGTCTTCGGTGAACCGTTTTGGCTGCGCCCTGTCAGGTCGGCCGCCCAAGAATCGCCCCAAGCAGCGCGCGCTTCGGGTGAAAGGGAAAAAGCGCGACCCGATCCGCACGAAATCCGGTCGAAATCCGAAAAAGGGGAATCCGGTCTGGGACGGGCGAGTGGGTCGCAGGTGCGTGGAACTGGGGGGAGACGAGCAGTTTGAAAGCCAAACCGACGGCGGTTCTGCTAACCCCTTCCCCCCTCAGGTGGACCGAAAACAAGACGCGCGCCGGGGGAGTCGCTGGGATCCGCAAAAGGGCAACGACATCGACCGTGAAATTGGGGACAGCCGTGGCCGATCAGGTTGAGCCCCGGGCCGGTTCGGTGCTAGGGCCCTGATCTCTCGAAACCAGTTCGCCGGGACGCCGCGGCGTGCCAGAATTGGTCTACCGGGCAGGCAACGCCAACCGTGTGGCGTCCGTGACATATTTTGTTCATTGCTATTGATCTTGGGCGTTGCTTACGGGGTGGAGTCACCCAGAAGGGTTAGCCAGAGGGGGACTGAGCTGAGCTTCCAGTGTTTAGATGGAAATTCTGGTACGTCAGACGTCCTGGAATGCCAAAATGGAGTCATAACATCCAGTTGAAAACTTTAGAGTTGATCCGAGATTTGAAGATTTGCGTCAGAACTGAAGGGACTGAAGGGTCTGAAGTGAGTTTATATTGTTTAAATTGTAGTTCTGTAATCACAGACATCCTGGAATGTCAAAAATGAAGTCATAAGATTAGTTTCACAACTTTGTAATTTAACCGAGATGTGAAAATTTATTTCAGAAAACTGAGAATTTGGAGTATTCTACGCTGCATGGGGTCTCAAAGGAACTTAGAACATTTAGATCGCAGTTTTGAAGTGTTGGATGTCCTAAGATTTCAAAAATAAACTCATTGCATTTAGATGAGTACTTTGGAGTTGGATCCAGTGATAGAAATTTTTTCAGAACTCAGAAGATATACATTGAAATAGACTGGAATAGGTTTAATGAATATTTAGAACGTAATTCTGAAATGTAAGATGTGCTGAAATGTCAATAAAGAAGTCATTACATTAAGTTGACATCTTTAAGATTGGATCTAAGATTCATTTGAGAAAGATAGTTTGTAAAAAAATGATACTTCTAAATGCATGTACAACATACTATATTATGAAATTGAGAATTGTCGGAAGCATATATTTATCATCACACTAAAAGATCAGCATTAGAAATTAACCCAAAATATATGAAGTATGATTCTTAAGATTTTGCTACGAAAGACGACTTGCATGAACTCAGGAAATTGAATGTTTTCGGATGTCTGAGATCTTGAATACTTCAGAACTCCTAGCTATTGAAATAGATCCTAATATCTTCTGGAAATCTCAAGAAATGCCCGTTACATCTGCTTTCGTGCTCTATCCAAGGTTTCATCCACACTGTAAACAGACTTACATTATGATACATTTCTGTCTCGAAGATTCACCTCCAAAAATGGCGAAAAGTTTCCAGTGCACATCGTACGCGGAACACACACAAACTTCACAAGATGCTTGTTTTTGTTTTAATGCACCACCCGCTCCCATTAACACTCGAAAGCATCCGAGAGCCAATCACTTCGGGGGGCAGCAATAAAATGAATAATCAAGCAATACAAAAGGTACTGCAGCATGGCACTAAGAGGGAGAAGGGGGGTTTGATCACATTGTTGATTCGATTCGTAATTTTCGTAGCCACACGTCCGCCCGTCCCTAATGTGAGTTTCATGTGTATTAGACGGCAGGGTTGCATCATCATCTGCCCTCCACTGCGATACCAGGCCTAACGACAAGCCGTGCTATTGAAGACGTGATTCGTTTCACTTCAAAGTGCGCAAACTTTCAAGTGCGCTCTCGAGCCACGGGTTGGATCCGATGGATGTGCTTGTGAACTGCACATTTTGGCACACCGTTTGGCATTTGTTTTTTTGTTTTATTTTTTATTGGTGTCCGAGGGAGGCCAATAAAGGGTAGCGGAGGCTTCGGACTCAATCGCAAGATAGTTCGGTGCGCTATCTGTCGAAGTGGTACCGCTGTCCAGCCTAATTGTGGTTGGTCGGGGTGTTGCTGTTGTAGTTGTTTTGTGCGCTACAATGTTGATCGTGCTGTAAATGGAATAAAAAACAACAACAACCCTCCACCACGATCCAAGCGTGGATCTCTTTGCGCCTCTTCAATTTCGGGGTGCCGTTCACTCCTCGCACTAAATGTTAATGCTACCCCCCCATTTTCATTCCCTGCCCAACCACACCGGGTGCAATAAATAAAGTAACATTCCCAGGGCAAAGAAACCCCCTCGCGGGGAGGGAGGCACATCGCCTGCCAGCATACAAAAACCTCCCGGCCATCTTCCGAAAGCAGGGGCCTACCCATCTTCTGGGAAGCGACAGTGCAGACTAATGTGGCAAATTTGCCGATTACGGGTGGGCGGGCGGGCAGGTTGTGTTTTACGACATGCTTTCGCGCGCTTGGGCAGCATGAAATGCTAATTTTGTGGAGCAAACGGCAAACGTGCGGCATGTCAACCTTGGCGCTGCCGCCAGGCCAAAGAAAGACGTGCCGCCGCTTCTTAATTGCCGCGCAGTCTGACCTGAAGCGGGTTGATGTACATTGTGGAGAGGTGCGCACAAGTGTATCTTGTCGTTTCGGTACATCAGTTTTTGAATTTCAGTGGTTGCGGGTGGGTAGTTACATTTTTTTTGTTGTTGCTGCTGCAACAACATTCCACGGCGGTTTCTTTCGCTGCTACTTCTGTTGTGCGGTTGTGGCCTTGCTCTAGAAATCTTCCGACAAAAATCTAGCCCCATCAATTCTTTTGTGTTTTTCAACGGCAGCGACGGCACATCTTCACTCAGTTTTGCAAACAGTTTCGCCACCAGTGTCGCCATGAGGTTTTGATGGACCAGTCCTTCATTCAAAACTACATTCTACCGTCCTGTAAACGAAAACCAGCTGTATCTATTTATGAATCCGAAAAGCCTGACGACCCACTGGTGCTATCATGAGCATCGTAGGGCACCATTAGCCTCTCCCGTGTCGTTTTCTCCATCAAGCTTGGAAGACCTACTTTTTTGCCTAACAGCTCCTCCAACAACATTCGTGTTCTCCTGGCTTTGAGAAAAAAAAAACGAAATCCCCATCTGAGCTCCAAAAGATCGTTACAAGACGGCGGAACGGTATCGAACCACACCGAGAGAACCTCCTGGGGTTCCCGATAACAAACCGCAGACCGAGGCAGACGACAAGAACTAATCCCTCCCCCCCCTCCTCCCCACAAATCGGGGTTAATGACATGAAAATGGGCGAAAATGGTTGCGCTCCAGCCCGAAGTCGTCTTCGGCGTGGAATGCTAGCGCACGAAGATGGTGACGCCCGGTGTCAAGCACCTGTGTGTTTATGTATGCCGATCGTGGGGTGGCTGTTCTTTTCTGCTTCCACTTCCTCGTTGCCAGTGTCAAGTGAGGTGAATACCGACGAACACGTACGACACACACACACACACACACGGCGCGCTTCAGGTGACACATGCGTGAAGTGGATAGGCAAGCTTTTACAGCATGAAGCAGAAGTACAGGCGGCTGGAGGGATGAGGAAGCGAAAGGGTGAAAGCCTGGGAGAAAATACGTAAATAAATAAAGCGAAGTAGAAGAAAAACGCGGTTCGCCGGTGAGTGGTTGGGAATGCGTGCGAGCGAGAGAGCGCGATGATATACCGCCACCTGTCAAAGAATGGTAGTCTGCCTCCCCGACCCCCCCAGTTTGCTCGCTATCACCATCTCTAACAACCGTTAGCGCGCCTTCTGACTTTCCCTGCTGCTGTGACGATGAAATAGGAGATGCGGCAGCACGCTTTTTGTCGATAGCGACTCGGAATATCTACCGCAACGCAGCACAGCAGCAGCCGCCGCTAGGGACAGAGAGCTATGACCTTCTTTCCACCAGCCGGAAGATTAGCATTCATCAATAGCGGGGTGCTTTTAGAATCAACGACACGACACGGCTTGATAAGTTTCTAGTCCTACGAAAGTGGTTAAGCCATCTCGAGTGTGTGTGTGTTTGCTTTTAGCACAGCACGGTTAGCTTCTTAATGACATATGAGACATATTGGAAATTGGTTAGCACTTGCTGGAGAACGGTATGCCTTCGAGATTACCGTTTTTGGTGCTCACGAAGAATGTAATTAAAGCTGCGATTGTAAGAGACATATTCCATTATGTACATTTTTTTGAACATATTTGAATAAACTGGTTCATGTATTGTGGGATGATGATAAGATCAACTTCCAATTATTGGAGCTGCTGCGATATCTTAGGTATCGTAGGCTAGGGCCTAGGGTGAACAAGAATAATAGTTCGGAGAAACAACAAGGCCTTGGGGTATAGTTCAGAGTAAAGAATATCTCAAAATTATAGATATTGGATGACAAAGATTACATTCAAAATTCGTTAAAGTATTCAAATATTCAGAGAGTCACATCTTTGGAGCTATTCCAAATAAGTCAGTAAATGATGGTTTAAATCCACCGGGAAAATCTAGATGACGATGTAGTTTAGGCTCCAATACAGTTCGAGACATCGCCTTTAGACATATATAGATTGGAGCATGTCGAAAGGAACGCATTCGTGAGAGTATATATGTACCATCTCCTGCTTCAGAATGGCCCACGGGAGTACAGCGTGACGCATCGGGAACAACTGCTGCGCCGAAGACATCAGATGTCAAATATTACACTCAAGATTCTATTCTTCTGCATATTGAAGTTGAATGTTCGAGATTCCAAAACGCACAAGATACCTATTTCTCACGTCCTATTCGGTTGAAATATATGCCTGCAAAGCAATCATGTCCTCCACCATCTCCTCCTTCAGAATTTTAGATCGCCCAGGAGTGCACTGTGCCGCATCAGGAACACTTGTCCGTGCCATTCACTCGGTGCGCTGCAACTATCGAACTATTGGGCCACATTTCACCCAATTAAAAACAGAAACACAGCCCGATTTGCCTACAATCGAGCCCAGTCTCCTTTCCAGCGTCATCATCCTCACCAATAGGGTCATCTCGCAGACCCGACACGATTGCGCAACCCTGTTCGCTGTTAGTTGGCAACCCGCCAGGCCGCGTCGAAACAATTCCTAGCGCGCTGAGATGAGATGGTGATTTGTAGTGCTGAATGGAAGGCCATCACCTGTGACAGATCGTGGCAAAAAAACAAGACGATGGGAAAACGAACAAGAGGAAGAAGCAGAGCCCACTTCACCCGACCGCTGATCGCGGTGCTCTGCATCTAAAGCACCCACTTGGAGCGAGCGTCTTCACGCGAGGGCACCGGTGGGCAACGTTCACGAGCACGCAAAGCGCTATAAAGATCGCGATGCGATGACACGTTCCATTTCTACCAGCGCATCAACAACTCATCAACAGCTCCGGCGCGGAGCGGGGCTGCAGCAGGAACAGACAGAAGCGCCGCCAGCGCGCTGTGCTGTGTCGGGTTCCCTTCACTCCTTTCTTGTGTGCCGCGACTGTTGTCTTTTTTTTTTACTGCCGTTGTTTTTCTAGATCGTGAACACTGCGCGAAAATGGCGCAAACTGATCGTGTGTGGCTGTGTGTGTGCGGATCACCCGGGCGCGAGAGCATGGCCTACTTGTATGGCCCCGCGCAAGAGGCATCCACCGCTCCAGCTGGCGGAAGGTTGACGGTGACCTCGTGCGGGGAATAAGTTCTTCTTTCGGCGTGCTCAAACCACTGGCTGCGTGTGTGTGTGTGTGTACCAATGTAGCAGTCGGTAGCTTCACTGTCACTTTCGAAAAACCTTCACCGCATCCTTCCCAAAGCCGCTCCTCCAGCGCCAACTTGCGGCGTTACGGTGCGGCGTTCGTCGCTTGACTGTGCACAGCGGTTCTTTCGAGCGTTTCCCGACTCGTTTGGTAGTTGTTGTTGCTGCTGCTGCTTTATCGCAGCCAAGAGCTGGAGAAGGGAAGCCCGATCTTTGTTGCAGCGCTCCGGTTTTGCACTGGCTCACACCAACACCCGGCCCTCCTCCCCTCGGAACGGCAGTCGTGATCGAAAAACTCGCAATCTGCTCGCGAAATCCTCCGCTGCTAATCAGCAATCGGGGGCAATCGTTCTGGATTTCGCTGCCATCATATTTATCGTTCCCCATGCCGTCTCCCCCCTTTGGCCTTCCTTCCTACAGCGAAGGTTACCCCGCGAAGGTGAAAGGGATCTCGGGGCTGGCAGGCCCGCCGGGTGACTTACCTGATCATGCTGGCTGGCGAACTGCGGACTGCAGCAGGAGTTGATTGCGCACGGACGTGACTGGGTTGAGTGGGTATGGGGTGAGCAACGTTTCGGGCCCTCACGGGGAAGGCTCCACTCCCGCTCTAAACGCACCGCTTGGTATCTGTCTAAACGCACCACACTTCGGGCGGGACACTTCTGGGAAGGTAAATTCACCACACGTGCACCACACGATCGCGATCTGAACTGTTTTTATCGTGTTTTTGTTTTCGCCTGGAGTTTGTGTTTTTTTTTTATGATAGAAATGAAGAAACAAAAAAAAAAAGAAGATATCAGACACACTGCGAAATATGAACCCGGAGGAGATGAAAAATAATGTACCAACTGTTTCAAACAGAACAGAACAAACTAACCTAGGCGAGGAGAAATCTCGCTGTACGAGCTCCACTTTGTGCAACACTAACTGACCCCGTGTACAACACACCACTAACTGGGAAAGGTCTGCACTGCGAAAAAGGCACACCCGTTGCCGCGAACGGTTCAACTAGAACTGAGCGCACCGCATGAATTCGACACGGCACGTAAGGCTCCGCGGTCGTCGGTCGTGGCTCCGCGATCGTGGCTTGCGTCGCACGCGCTGGATGGAAGGGGCACGATGGTGCGCAAATTGTAGCTGCCGGGTTGGGGATGTAGTGGAGGCGATGGGGAGGGGGGGCTTTTTTAGGGCGGCTCGGGGATATAACCATGGCTTAAAGGAGCCCCAAACTGTACATAAACTCTCACACACACACACACACACACACACACACACACACACACACACACACACACACACACACACACACACACACACGCACACACACACACACACACACAAACCTGTCCATTCGGATGTCTTTTGTCCCGTGTCGCACGCGAACCCGAAAAGAGGAGACCCGAAGAGATAAAAGAAAAACTGGCCTCTCCCTTTCTCTTTTGCACATACACACACGCACGCACGTTTTATGCTGCACACAGCTCACTGAAGGAAGGCAGGTGGCGAAGGAAAAAGGGAGGTAGGTAAAGTCTTGAGGAAACTGGCACTTTCCGTTCCGATTCCGAACCGTTTGATTCTTTCTCTTTGCTCGCTTACGCTACACGATGCACTGCCGCTTGTTGCTAAAGAGTCACAAGAGGGGAAGGGCAAGAGGGGTGAAGGGGGAGAAGAAATGAGGTTGCCCGTGGTGATATAAGAAGGTTGCCCCCACCCGACGTGGTGCACAGCTCCCGGGCAGGCAGATCTGCACAATCGGAACACCCGGATCCCGGTGCGGCGCAGGCTGAAGGTGGGGTTCGTCGCCTGCTTGCAGTCTTTCGTTATCGATCGCGCTTTGCTTGCTGGTGGCGTGGCAGTGGCAGCGGTTCTGAACCTGAAAGCGAACCTTGTCACACCGATAACGCCCGGTAGGCTGGGTGAAATGTTTGGGTTTTCCTTTTAGCACTAACAAAAAAAGCGGAAAGGATGGAACAGCGTCTAGACGGCGTGCTATGTGCACGCGATGGTTTGTTTAGCGTATTTTTTTCCTTCTTTCGAACACGTTTTACCTTGAAGCGTTCTGCTCTTCTCTCTTCCGGATGGTTTCGGTAGCTTTTTTTTTTCGTTCAGATCGACACACGACAACGAACCGGCTTGAACTTGGCTTTCTGTTGAACGCTTGAAACTAAAAATGGGATGCTTTAAAAACAAAAAAAAGGACACCATTTCCTAGCCCGGTCGAGCCTGGGTACAGCAGCGAGTTTGTTACGCGCAAATGCATACAAATCACTCATCTTCCTCGACCGGAGCCGGGGTCAGTTTATGGTTATGATATGGCCTCGGTACTTGCCGTGGCAGTGAGGGAAGGGTAAGGGAAGGGAACTGATGTAACCAGAACCACTTTCGCCCGTACTGCGCGCGCTCTCGGTGCGATTGCGGCTGTTTTTTTTAATGGTTTTCGTTCGTTACAGGTCGCGAAGCGTGCCGGTCGGCGCTGATAGGAAGCGGAGGCTGTGGTGTTTTTTGCCGTTGCCGTACCTCGATTGGTGGTTTGATAAAATTCACTTTCGCTTTACTTCGCCAAGTGGCAAGTGTCCTGCGCCAGTTAGGTAAATAGTGTGCTTCTCTCACTCACTATATCTGTCTCTCAGTCTGTCTTTTTCATTTGCTGATGGTGATTCACAAATTTAAGATACGGCACGGGTTGATTGGCCGCGACCATTGACAGTCTCTTTTACTACACTGACACGGACTATTCTAGAGGGCATTGGTGGGTCAGACTTTTGCTTTCCGAAAGTTAGCTTTCGCACAACGAGACAACGGGTGTGAGCTTCCGGCTGAGAAAGATTGTCGATGCTGGTGGCATGTAAACTTGATCTTTTTAGTGCGCAAAATGTGATGGCGATTGCAGATCGACAGCAAGTGATTGCGACACATTTTTGTCCAACGCATTCAGAGATTTGGTTGACATATTTTCGTTTGTTGTAACCTTTTTAAAAATAATCTTATACTTTTAGTTATGCTTTAAGCTTCTGAATGATCAAAAATGTGATTTTTATCGATTCTGAACCTAAGCATTGGAATTTATAAACGCCTTCATGTTTTAGGAGTCTTCAGGTAGTAGCATAAAACATGTAAAAAAACTGTTTATCTTAACTCAGAAACAAACTCAACCAATAGATAGGGTTTGTTTTTAACGTTCAAAATCAATTGTGTGTGGTTTGAAAGCAATAGGTACGGCAATTTGCTCACAAATTATTAATTAATTATAATAACACACCAAGCGACGAACCCTCGACTTACATTGAGATCATTAGACCAAAAATTCCGTACTAAACCAAACTGGTAGGGTTTAATTTTAAAGGTTCAAAATCAATTGTGTACGATTCGAAAGCAGTACGTATTGCTCACACATTAACTATCGCTTATAATGGCACACTAAGCGACGAACCCTCACCTTACATTGAGATCATTAGACCAAAAATCCCGTACGCATAGCAGAAAACTGCAAAGACTCTTCTATTCGACTCGCTGTAAGTTATAACTAAAGCTGCAAAGTAGCAGACGGTGCCCCAACAGTTTTTTAAAGCAAATATTGAACAAAAAATAAACTCCTCACGTGTAGTTAGAAATTGAAAGGGCAGTTCACAAAATGGCAAATATCGAGCCACCGCGCTTCTATGTGCCAAATCCGTCCTTCTCAAACATTTGTTACGAGGTTAGCATGTATCCGATAGCCAACGCGAATACCATCCAGCAGCAGCAGCAGCAGCAGCAGCAAGAGCCCCATTCCTTACATCCCGAAACGAGCCGGCCAAATTCTGCCCGACCGAGCTGCATTACGGGCCGCTCCGAACGCCCTACCGCAAACGGCCGCCTGTGCCGGGTGAGAAAGTAAGTCGAGCCCATTTATAGATAGCAAACACCCGGGAGGGTGCCCGGCCCAGGTGGGTCTTCGGGGTGGGTCGGGCAGCAATGTGTTTGGCCGAAAGGTCGTACTGCAAAATTCCCCTTCACATCACGCCCCAAAATCCAGCGCTGTGTGTGTGTTTTTTTGTATTTTGTTATTTATATGTATATTCTTTTTTTTTTTCAACGAACTTGTGACGCGACAGACGTCAGCGACCAATATTTATTTGGGCCCCGGCTCGGCCTGCAACGTGGGCTCTGTGTGTATGTGCACCGATAGCGATCGCATCCAAAATAGTTTTACTGCCATTATTTATTCGTTGGCCGCGAGCAAACCCTCCGATTGCTGCTGCTTCAAATTCTGCCGTGGCGGCCGTCCCAGGATTGGACGGAACACACGCATCGACGGAACGGCTCCCGCGGGGCGTGTATTACATAATACACCGTAATTCGGGGCCCCTCGCCGCCCGGGCTGCTTTTGCGCCCCTTGCACTCTCGCTGCCGTTCATGTGTATGCAGAAAACTAGAATACGGAACGCGTGACGCGAGACGTGTCAGCAGTGTGGCGGTGGTGGTGACTTCTTGACGTGCCGCGGGCGAAGGGTTCAAGCTTCAAAAGTACAGCTAGAGGTCATTGGTCCAGCAGTGGACGAAAGCCCGGACCGGGGAGAAGCAGAGCGCGCGAGAGAGAAGGAGAGAGAGAGAGAGAGAGAGTAAGAAGGCGAGAGCGTGCATAAAGATGGAGTAACCGAGACGACGACAGAGATACCACGGGGCTTCAGCGGCTGGCCCATTCACCATTGGAGTTCGGGTCGTTAGTCACCGGCTCGGTTTTGGTCTCGGTTCTATTTCGTGATCTTATTAGCTCCTCCACTGCTGCCCCGTCTACGACCTGTTGAGCTCTCTTTTGACCCGACCCCTGGATCGGGGGGGGGGGGGGGGGGGGGGGAGGGTGGGTTTGGTGGCGGCGGAGAAGATTAGGCGTCCACCCGGTCCATCGCACCGCCACAGCTCTCGCACCTATTCTGCATCGCATAAACAACGTCTTGGACCTATCGCGGCTGATCAACCCCGTACAAAAGCCGCACACCGACAAGGGAAGGGAGCGGGAGGGGAGGAACTTCAACGCCCAAACAAGGCGAACAGTTAGGACGCTCTAGCCGGTGTGTTTTTCTTCGGTCGAATCAAAGTCATTCATGAATTTATTTCATTAAAATTCTCGCCTGCCTTTCGCCCGGCGTGTGCGCGCGCGCGCGCTCGTTCGCCCGCGATCGATCCGCAATTAGAGCCGATTGGATCGCCCGGAGGTGGCGACCTTTTCTGTGGCGTGGCGGTTGCCGTGCCGCGATCGGTTCGATCGATCGGACCTAAGGGGAGTTTTTAATTTCCCAAACAAAATTAGCACCCAACCGAACAGCCGTTTATGCCGTTGACGCTCCGGTGCTGAAGGAGAGTGCTCTTGTACCGAGTGAACCTGTCGTCCGCTCGAACAGCAGGTGAGCGGTCGCGGGGGGTGCAACATTTGGGGACTTCCCACTGTTCGCACGAAACACAAACGCCGAAGGAATGCTCCGTCGCCTGAACGGAGGGAAAGCATCACCAGCATCACCTTGGTGGACGGTTTGGCTCACTGAGGTTCTCATGGTCTTGGAATGTTACGCATTGCCTTGGCCGAACGAACTTGCTGCACGCTCTTTTCGTCTGCATTTCACCTCCCCTTGCGCTCCCGTCTGCTAGCCCGCGTTTGACAGCTCTCGTTAATGGTTGATGGTGTAGTTGATATGCATTCGGGTTCGGTTTTTGGTTGTTTTTAGTAGCAGGTGACGGTCAAACAATATATCGAGATCGCACCGCAATCGAAGATCTGGCGAGTGGCACCCCGGGCACCGTTTGGTAGCTAAGCCCGGTTTAGGGTTGATGAGATGGTGTTTTGAGCAATGTCTGATGTAATTGAGATCATGGATGAGCACATGGATGACGAATTGGGAATGTTTGATATCTGTGCGCCCGACATGTGACTCAGCATTTTGGGATTTCGTTGTCTCTAAATTAGTGAGTTACATTGCAAATGAGTCGTAAAGAAGCTTTGACATGAATCTTCAACGATATAAAGATTGATTGATGCGCTTTCAAGATTTATTAAGGTTTAAGTATCTGTTTGAAAGTTACCCATCTCCAGAGCTTTCATTTGTCAGAATCAAATCACTCTATCCAATCATGACATTGACTTTTCATTAGACCTCTCGTAAGAACATTCAAAAGATGAATGATGAGTTAATAGATTGAATTCCGTCGAAAGTCGTCAGGAGTCAAATCGTAACCAAATCGTAATCAAATCTTGAATGGAGGTGTCCAGGCTTGTCCAGGCTTATTCAGACTCATCCGGAATCGCCGGGATATCCGGGACTTACACTTCAGAGATGTCCAGGCTCATCCGAAATTGTCGGGATATCCGGGACTTTCTCCTTCAGAGATGTCCAGGCTCATCCGGAATTGTCGGGATATCCGAGACTTTCTCCTTCAGAAATGTCCAGGTTCATTCAGACATAGACATACTCATTCAACCTTCTCTGGATTCACCCAGACTCATTCAACATCCACATTCGGATTCCTCCAGACACATATGGACTCTTTCGGGTTCGTCAGGACTGAACTGGATTAATCTCAATTGGACCGGAATCTGGTGTTGACTTGGAGTTGAATTTTGTTTTTTTTTTTTTTTTTTTTTGAGACAACTGCACTCCAGATAATGAAAAAAGATCAGTCAAAATATGCCTACTAGCATATTACATTGCCTGAAGGAGTGTCTGGATGCTGCGCGGTACAGATAATAATCTCCTTTTAAAATTGGTATACATATCGTGACATGTTACGGCACGATTGCATCACATCAGAACCACGATAGACGCCGCTCCTACCATAAAGATAACACCAACGGGCAACATCTAACCGCTACCTGAGTAAATATTGCGACACTGCGCACCACCATGTGGATCAATGTGGAGCTCATTTTCCTATCACCCTGGTCTGGTCTGGCCCGCTCGCTACCAGAGCCTAAACGATGAACGATAAACCTTGATCGAAACTGCAAATTTGGACAGATATATTGCCCGTCCAGGCCCGCTGCTCTACCTCTAACCTCGCGCACTTCTACCGCGAGCACGCTAAAAGCAAGACGCAAGCGATTAACGATCTCTCTCTTGCGCTCGCCGGCATAAATCCACCCACCTGCGTATGCCCACCCGCGAAGGATACGTGCCAGCCAGCCAGCCAGCGAAACCATGCGGCGGTAACCTAAATTGTCTGGCCACTCACCTCCCAGCGCCCCGGCTCGGACAACCATTAGACGGTGGCACTTTGGCTTTGGGGGAGATCGCGATCACGCTCAGATTGATTTCACCTTCGAAGCTCGCGGTCAGCCCCAACACGAAAGGACCCTTTTCAGACATTCTCGCTGGCGTGTGTGTGTGTGTGTATTTATAATTGCACTGCGCGCGCACACCCGGTATGCTCGTGTACAGGGTGTACACCACACCTTTACCTTTACCTTGTACCTTCATACTGTCCTCGACTGCTTCCACGCGGTCCAGTAGCGTTCCTGCCGCACCGCAACCGAATGAAACCTTGTTCCATTTTTCGTTCTTCGCAGTTGTGATTTTAAGCTGGCAAGATTCCCATCTCGGCAGGATCCGCCTGCGGGCGGTTTAGCGTTATGATCGGTGACCTTGGTACACCCTTGGAACGGCACCGAAACCGCCGCTCCACTGGACGGTGGTGTGGGCAGCACCGTGCCCCCAGGGTGCCGGAGGTCGCTCCCTATTTGTATGTTTGCCGGGTGTGTGTGTTTGTCATCGCTCATTGGTGGCCGACGGCAGGACTCCGGTGAGACCGAGCGCGTTTCGAGGGCGGTAGCGCACGTTTTTGGAAGCGAACAAAGCGGGTCACGGGGTCGGTGCGTTGTTGCATTCGCTCCCCAGCGTCACACACAACAACGGCGTGGCTTGTTGACGTTGTCGAGTTTGTTTTTTTCTTCAGTTTTTTTGGGGCGCTCTCTTGTTACGTTTTCTCGAGCGAGGACGGGAAGGTGTACGCTGCGTGCGACAGATCATGTCGTATTTGGCCTCGCTTCGCAATCTTGTTGCCCTTTGGCCACTGCCCGCACGCCCCTTTTCTCCCCTTTTCTTGGGACCCCGGATGGGAGTGCTGTGGGTGTCGCGGTTGGGCTGCGGTGTGGAAGAATTCGCGACTTTTTGACCCGCCGGACCGAAATCACCAGTACCACCACTGCCACCACAGCCAGTCCAAGCCGCCGGACATTTCAGCGCATGCATCCGCTGCAACCCCAATTATGCAGTCCGGGATGAGGAGCGCGGGGATGCGGCGAGGGGCAAGAAGGAGCGGGCCAGCACAGCACAGCCGATCGTGCGTGTAGAAAGTTGATCGACAGGATTTTGCGGCCACCTTCGGTGCCCGACCGTGGTTCGGTACCCGGCACGACCCCACCCGCAGTCGTCGCGCAGCGCACTCGCGCTCTCGCTCGCTCCCGCCTTGGTCGGGCATTGAAATCCTTCCTTCTAGGTTCGTCGCGCACGGGCTTCGCGCTGCCGTGTCAAAGGCTGGCCAAGCCGCACGGAGCAGGAAGGCCGGAAAGGGGAGACGCCGAAAAAAGCAAAACGGAGCACCGCCGTACCCCCCCCCCCCCATCGTCCCCTGGTCACTTCGCTTAGGATATCGTTCGTTTATTGGAAACGATTGCTTCAATTACGAAATGTAGGTTGCCGACTCGCGCACGAGATGCAATTTTGTAGCTGGCCTGCGTATGATGTTTTTTTTCTGTGCCTTATTTGCACGCATTTGTTGTGTGCGTTTTTTGTTGCTGTTGTCGTTGTTATTTTGTCGGCCATACCATGTCATGTAACATTATTATTTCTCGTCCCCTACGCAATAAGCTTCGGTGGAATAATGTTTTAAGCGTTGTTGCTGCTGCCGCTGCTGTTGTGTGTGGTCTTCTCTGGCAGTCGTCATAAACAAGGATGAGGTTAGGAGGCAGATCTCAGGAGGGTTAGGAAAGGGGCAGAAGGGAGCGGATAGGAGGTTTTTATTTATAGCATTTTTTTTTGTACGATCACATCGCACACGGAGCCGCTGAATTGGTGCAGTTCCGATCCGGTGGATGCAATTGGGCACTAGCGTGGGGTGCAGCAGTTGACACCTCGGTTGCAGCACCCGAAGCTCTCAGGCGGATGAGGGGAGGGTAGAACCACAGCTTCCTTTCGTCGGTGGTTTATTGGGGTTTATTTTGCCCCTTTCCATTGCGTCCCAGGTTGCAGCGGCGATGGTGTAACCATTGCGTGGCGTTTTAAAATGCATGCTGCCGATCAGGAGCGAAATTCTGCTGGAATTGCAGATAAGCAGTGGCTTGGTTGGAATTTTTATACAGCTTGGTACCGTTTTAATTGAACAACTTAATATGTTGCAATCCGTTTTTGTTACATATTGCAGTGTTGCAACAAATAAAAGCGTCACAGAGCGATCGCTTACCGAACGTACTTGATGGTCGAGCGGGATCCGCTGTGCACTACCGTTCCAGTCGTCGTGAGTTCAAACCCCGTGCTCACGCTATGGGATCTTTAAACAATGCGCTTATAGGGTGTTACGTGTTTGATGGTTTTATAGGTAAGGATCCGTTAGCAGGTAAATGAAGGTTCTAAAGACTTTCTCTGTTACAAATATGTTAATAAAAAGAAGATGAATGTTATTTTACAAATGTACTATTTAGCCTTTGTCTTAAACCTGTTGATCATACAGTGGCGGCAATCATTTTAAGAGCACACTCGTAGTTTTGTCACAAGCCTCTAAGCTTTTAATGACTTTTGGTAATAAGAAAACTGAACAAAATGTGACCCAATGAGTATATTTTTGATTTATGATTTTTTAAATGCAGAACACACCATAAGCGTATTTTAAACTTTAAGCAATGGTGTCTTTTTTTGGAAGAAACAATCTCTACTATAAGGAAATTCAACATTTCTAAGCGTGTGTGCTTATACGAATTTCTGCCACTGAAATATTATTGCACAAATGTGTGGCATAACATGGGTACAAAACCCAGGTCTACTCCCGACTCGTGTCAATATTGTTTGTTGTGTTAATCCCGTCCCTTCCAAACCGCCAGGCAGGGTCATGGTAAACAACAGGGCATGAGCCGTGCCTCGAGTATTCGTCGATCGCCCTAACGCGTACGCCTCTGCGCCTGTTTTGCGCCCTCGATGATTGATCAGAAAATAATGGCTGCGCGAGATGATGATGACAAGCGAATGACGATTCCGTTCGGTAACTGTGCACGAAAAGCGATGTAAACATGTTGTTCGCGTGTGCACATGTGGAAGGGGAGGGGAATAAATAATGAAAATCTTCAGCATGAATTTCTAGCGCTGTGAATGTTCGCTCGCAAAGCAGGGATAACCTTTCAGACCGAAGCTAACAACCTTCACTGTGCCATTAGCGCAACACCGAGTGCAGTGAGTTGGGTAGTCTTATCGAATTTTAATGCTCGTCTCGTTAGTGCAGCATTTTTACGGGCTCAAAATTATCAACTGTATCAACGCCCTGCGTCCCAACCGCAACGCATCGTACAGCGCTGCCCCCAAAAAGCGGCGTGCAGAAAGTACCGAGTAGGCAAATGGGAACGGAAAGTGCGGCAACGGCAAAATGTCACTGCCCCGGTCGCATATTGCACAATCTGGTTCACGCGCACAATCCTGCTGTGACCCTAATTTGTATCTATGCCTTTTCTTTCTTTTTCTGGTGTTTTTCTTTTCTTCTTCTGTCTGCTCTCCGCGTATCCCTCGCGGGCCGTCTGGCTTTTGCCGGTACAACACACGCCGGTACACTGTTGTATTTTGTGGGTTTTTGTTTTCTGTAGACCCACTGCAAGGCCAATCTCTTTTTCGCTCCAAAATAAGGCGCTGAGAAGGCTCCCCCCCGAGCGCAACACCGTACCCCAACACAGTCGTCCCGATGGTGTGTGTTGGTGCCTTTGGTTACGCAATCGTAAGGACTTGATTTGTCACGAATAGGTGTGAGAGAGCGAAAGAGATAGCGCGGGCGTACGTACACAATAACACATTGACATGATTGTTCGGATTGATTGTTTATTTATTTTTGCAAAGCAGTAGAGCAGCTATTTGTTTTCTGTTTTTATTATACCCACTCTATTTTATGTATATTGAAGAGCATCTGAATCGATTTCATCAACAAGAAGAAGAAGAAGACGCACATTAGCTCTTTCAACTCAACATGTACATATATATAGAAAGAAAAAGATTTTGTAAATTCAATATCCCACAGAGTTTCAGGGATTTGAACCATCGCCGTCTGTTTAATTACCTTACCTTACACACCCAAATCACATCCAGTCGCTTTGCCCGCTCGGCTGTCGAGCCAGCCACACAGTGAGCGCGTAAGATGCCAATTTGAACCGCGCCGTCCCCCGATCAATCACACTGCGCAAACACAAACAAGCCGTTCGTCAAATGACAAAAGGTTAATCGTTTATATTATGCCACATACGATTAGAGCCCGCTGCACACACTCCCTCGGCGTGGTTTTGCTGCGTTGCGTGCACTATTGTATAACGCGTACGCGCACACGTGCATGCCTCTAATGTTTAATGTGCAAAGCCGCTCCTCCTTTGGGCCCGCTCGCATGGGCCCGCCGGATCCTTCTTGGAAGTGCGCGAATGCGTTGCGCTGCTCGCAAAGTAAAGCATGAAACAAACAAACAAAAAAGGCAAAACGGCAAACGATTTAGCAGAAAACTAAAAAAAAAAACAATAAGGTCGCTGGGCCCGTTGGGCACGCGCGCTCGCGGGCAGGAAGTTTGCCCACTTTTGCGAGGAGGGGGAAGATATGCTGGGCGGGCAGTTGATAGTGCACTTTCACCGTGGCCGAGCTGCAGCTTGCAAGCTGCACCGGTGGTTTGATCGTGTGTTCGCGAGCAGAAAGCTGACGGTGAAAGGGGGAGACAAAAAGGCGAGCGGGGCCTTTTTTTAGTGCTGGCGGACCCCGACCAAGTAAACAACTATCGAACCAAGGGCTGCACAGCACAAAGAAGAAAAACAAATCATCGAACGGTGTTTCGATTTCTGACGACGCTTATGGGGTCACACACACACACACACGCACGCGTGCACACGTGGGCAGAAACTGGGACGCAGTGCCGCTGCGAGATGCTCATTAAGGAGCGCTCTATGCTCTGGGGTATAGACACTTGGAAATATGCGATCCTGTTAGACACACATGCGCACACACCAAAAAGCTCCCCGCCGATACTTCATTTATTGGCTGCGTTCTCACGCACAATCAATTATTTCGCAACGCGCCAACGTACCTTTTACCAGCCACTAGCAAGCCATTCTAAGTTAGCACCCGGTTCGGCGGTGGCGACCCTTGCACTCCCCACCTCTCGATGGAGTACACCGCGCGCTGATTTCAATACTCTCTCCTTCGGGCGATAAATATATTCGCCCAGCAAGTGCGTGGCAGTCGTTAAAATAACCCACCCGGTTGGTCAAACGTGATTCAAAAGCACCCGTTCGGTGTCGCGGTTTTGCCGATTTTCGCGCGCTCGTGAATTGGTGAAGGTTTGGAGTTTTATTGCCTGGCTTGCCTGGCACCTAGTCGCAGTAAAAATCGGCCTTGCGCTGTGGGCGCTGCTTTTGCTGACCTGAAAAACGGCAAACTCCCGGGTTTGCGAGTTGGCATTTGAGACACTTTTGTGTTGTCGTTGCTGATCGCACCCTTAATTGATGACGCGCGAGAGTGTCGGCGCGAGCGCAATTACTCCAACGCAGCGTGATCTTCCCGATCGCATCCCTAAGCGCCGAGATGGCGCAGCCCTCGTCACACCTCGCTAATATATCTACGTCTCTCCCCTTCCTATTGTCCCATTGCCTAAGAGGCTGCGATTATACGATGTACATTCTCTTTATCTTTTACATCTTCATAGGGCGGCTCGCGGTGGAAAGGGGACTTGATGCGATTCGTGCAACCTCCTTTCGCCCATAATGGCAGATATTAGACCGGCCAGCCTGCTGGTGCAATTTTCCCGCCACCGCTCGGAAAACTAGAACAGCAGTAGCAATGCGGTGGATAAAGGCTGGCTCAAGAAGCCGCTGACCGCACCACGTCACTGCTTCGAATTGGTTCGCGTTCGATTCGCGCAAGCGCAAGCGACGAACCCCCGCAACCCCAGCGGAAACATTGCGCGACCGAGATCGCGAAATCGTCGCTGAGAGAGGCGGCCACTGGTGTCACTGTGGCGCCGCAGCAGCATCATCGGTCAGGCTCACCCGCCCGGTCGGGCCATTGTTGCATTGCATCGGGCTGCACGTGTGCTGATGGCATGTGCGCGCGCATCACTTCGCAGGCAATCGATCGGTTCGATTTGGCGACCAGCGGACTCGATCGTTCTCATCCCCACCCCACCCCCATCTCCCAAGTGGGGTATTCCGGGTGGGCAGCAGAGACACCCGGGTAGAGCCAGCGGGACAGAGGCATCAAATCAATCTGCCGAGTGTGCGCGCCGGTTGTGTAATGTCCACCGCGGCATGACTTTGGAGTCCTTGAGACTCGTGCCTTGCTGTGCACGCAAACATGGCGGAAAACTGGCGCGAAAAGTGTGGGGGAAGAGGGGGGGTTTCGCGTGAGATTGCGGAGATTATGCGAGCATGCCGCGGACTGGGCGCTAATGGGTTCCGTGGTGCTGTGTTGCCCTCCCCACGACCGCACAACCCGACCGAAGGGAGCAATTTGTTTAGTGCGGAGTTCGTTTGCAACCTGCAACAACGAGAGAGAGAAAAAAAGAGTCGCAAATAGTTGGCAGACGTTCTGACGTATTGCTGACAGGCCAGAAAGGGGCAACAGAAGTGCTGTGACCTGGGAGTTTTGGACGTGAAGCCCTCGCATCGTTGCTAGCTGACTGTGACGAGAGTAGGGCTTTAAACGCGTTGTTTCAAAAACTACGCTGGAGCTCTTCAAGAAGCTTCCGAACGTTCGACATTCGCCCTGAAGATGTTTATTACTGGGGCAGAGCAAACATCATAAACAAAACCCACCTCAAGCCTTGAACTCAGCAACCTTCAATCACCAAATCTCATTTAGGAGCATCATCTGTTTTGAGCAATTCGCCTCGGTTAGGCACGAGCTTCAGGCAATTGCGTAGTGGGCCGATCTGTTTACAGCGTGCGTGCGTGTTGGGCATCCCGGATTTCCGACCCGACCCCCTTCAATGCGACATCTTCATGCAAAATCCCTCAACATCTCGGCACTACGACGATGCGTGAAGCCGGAACGGGCTGAGCTGGCCTGCGCCAAAGGCATCCGGCAAGGCCATTCCCTTCATTTTTCTTGCCGAACAAAACATGTCAATTATGTTCTTCAGAGCTCGCACGTCGCCCAAACTCCACACCGCTGCGTTGGGCCTTTCGACCTCAGCCTCAGTGAAGGACCTGCCGGCCAACACCGGAACGCACGACACGCCAACAAAAACAAAGATGCAAAGGATGCTGGGCGTGCGCAGCAAACAAACGGCGCAAAACGCCAATCCATTCGCGGCGGAGGAAAGGCAATTCAAGATGGCCACACATCACTTGTCCTTCGGGTTTGGCTTGGCCACGACGGTTCGGCCGTTCATTGGGGGTCGGTTGCACCAGGTCTTTCTATCGCTCTATGCTTTTTTTTAGTCTTCTGTGCACGCCTTTCTGTCTCACCCGCGCGTTCTCCGCCGGGGCTGACTTTGGTTCCTCCCTCGCGGCTCTCGTGCGCGATGAATTTTTGCGTAACTGATTCCACGCCGGCGGCGGCAAACACCGCCAGCAGCAAAATATCTTCCTGTTGAGGGGCGTTGGGAGTGGGGCGACGCGGGGTTTTTTTTTGCACATTCGGCGAGTCTATGCCCACCGACCCATTGTGGTGGAGAGGCATTTTGTAGAGAAGGTAGCGAAGGAGGAAAACAATGTTGCCAATGCGACTGGCCGGTAGCACATGTCATGGCGCACGGGCTGCCCGGGAGGTGACACCGGCGGCGCGGCTGATTTGGTGGCGGTGTTTGGCCTGACCCTGACCTATCGGGGACTGAATTGCCACCGGATGGTTGTGGGATTTGGGCAGCAGAGCAAACTGATTTGCTTCGCGGGCTGGGAAGGTTGCAAAGATGTGTGTGCGTTTTTACTTCTCGCAACTTCTCGAAGCTGGTAAGGGTCATTGCTGTGCCCTTGCGCAACAAAGATGCGATTGAGTTTTAACAACCAAAAAGGTTTAAAAAATTGGAACATCTTTTGCGAGTGAAGTGTGTGCCTGACATCCTTCAGCCAAATTTTAAGAGCAGTTTGAAGTAGCATCTTCAAGTAGCAGGTATCAAAGAGATGTCTTTGGAGCAGTGGTAGGCTCTCGGGATCGGTATCGACAGCTAAGAATTGGTCTCGAGCTTCAATTTCGGGTAAATCAAACCAATCGTTCCACCCGGAGCTGTCTGAAGCAGTCTGAAAGTCATTGGAGTAATCTGAATCAATGGAACTATCGGAGGCGTATGGAGACGCAGCGGAGCCATCGAAACTTTCTAAATCATCAGAGTCTACAACAGAGTCGTTTGAGTTTACAGAGTCGTCGGTGTTTACAGAGTCGTCGAAGTCATCGGAGGAATTTGCACCATCGAGTCCTTGGGAGTTACCGGAGCCAACGAAACTGTCGGAGTCTTCGGATCTCTCGGAGCTTTTGGGGTTATTGAAGCTGTCAGAGTCATTAGTGTCATCGGAATAGTCAGAACCGTCGACAGCATCGGAGTCTTCGGAATTGTCGAAACCATCGGAGTCAACGGGGTCATCCAAGCCGTTCGATGCCGTCCGAAGTCAATTACGAGCTAAGAGCATTGCACCTACCTTCCAGAGACATCAGTGGAGTCGTATTCATTCGCAGAGTTCAGCCAACACTACTTTGGAGTTCCCAGACACACCGCGATTACTCGTTACGTACCAAAGGACCGCAAATCCCGCAATCGCCACACTCGTGTCTGCTGGAGGTTAGCTACCACACCAATGGGTTTTGCCCATTATCGAGCATATCGAGTGGATAATGACGTTTCAACAGAGCGCGCGCGCGCTCGTACCCGCTCCAAATGGCCGGCGACACTGCTAAGCGGCGGACCGCCATATTTGGTGGACCAGCGGTTTGGTCGGACTGAAATAGGGGAAACTCATTAATTAAATTGATGTGTGCAGACAAACAGCTACAACAGGGGCAAAGAATGAGAGATGCTGGGAATGGGGGTAGAGAAGCAGAAAGAGGTTACGTCTAACGGCCGATAACCGAGGCAGCGTTAATCACAGTCGTTAATTAAGGGTGACAAACCCGGCATCGGTACGCCGTTTTGGAGGGGCGGGCATCGGGCGGGGAAGGTTATTCGTAAAAAAGTTCACTCCCTTCCGTCTGGCAAAGGGCCACCGGCGGGCGACCACTCTGCTGGAGAGAGGGCTCATTAGGCGAAAAACATCCCATAGCCGGGCGCGCGAAGGATCGGTCGCTAGAAATGCGGCCGGTGACGTTTCAACACCGCCCGCGCCAATCTGTTCGCTGGCTGATAAGCAAGTGAAACGGTGGAGAGGTGGGGGGGGGGGGAGAAAGGATTGCCAATTTATAGAACGGATACGAGGGGCCGGTTCGCTCCAAATATCGGTCGGCATCGTTCGAATTCAAGGTGAACGTAAGCAGGCGTGGGGAGACGCTGACGAAGAACTAGTGCACAGTGGAAGCGGCCCATACAAACGTCGGGATAAAAAAATGTTGTTAATAGATCGTATTGTTGTCTATAGAAGAAGGATTTTATGATCTATTTAGGCTTATGCTTTGTACAGCGACAACCTGACCTTTCTAAAACACTATTAACATTGTAAATCAATGCACTACTTTTTGATCGTTCAAAGATGTTCCTTTCATTTTCTTTCCTTATTCCTTGCGATTCACGGGGTTAAGAAGTGTAGTATTTTGCCTTTCTTAATGTAATAGTATCTACTTCAAAGCAGAAATATTACCAACATTGAAATTTCATCCCGCTCTGGATCCACTGTGCAGTGGTGGACAGGTAATAAAGGACGAATGAGGTTCGAATTCGATTTCGCCGATAGTTGTTACAGCGACAAGTGTGCCGCTGCTTATGTTTTTCATACTGCATTCACTAACAGACATGCGGTTACACTAACCCGGGCGTCCTTGAGGTTCGTTGGTTGGCAAAAGGGGAATGGGTAAGCAAAACTTGTTAAGCGTAAGGGGGAGTCGCCGTTTGGGCAACGATAGCTGTCGGGTAGGCAAGCATCTTGCGCACATGCATTCCAACGGAAAGTCCGCAGTAGCAGGACATCTTTGTTCCATGTGCCCCTCAGTGGAGGTTAGTTTAGGGAGGGGTTTTTGGTTTTGAGTGGATGTTTTGAACGTAAGAAGTCACGAGAAGTATCTCAAGGGAATATTTTTTATGCGGAACTTTTCGCATGACGAAGTGAGGCAACTTCGCCAAACGTGAAATTGAGCACTTGGAACATTTTAAGGGAATATTCTAGGTTAGATGGGGGTTTTCTAATGCTCATTTTCATCCAGATATAAATAATTTATGTTAGGGTTATCAATCAGCTCCGAACCGACTCCGGAGGGTAGGTCCGCCCAGCATTAGCCGGAGTCGTTCAGAATCGTTCGGAGTCGTCCGGAATCGTTTGGAGTAGTGATGGGAAAAAATAATTTTTCGTCGGAATCGATTCCGACTAGCTCCGAAGTTTTCTGGAATCGATCCCGGATAGCAAGGGCCGGAATCAGTTTCAGGAATCGATTCCGGAATTGGCTTCAAAACAGAATAGGTATTGGCATCTCCATAGGAATAGGCATCTGGGTCCAATGATGAACGCTTCGTATCGATAGCCGCAAAGAATCAAAATTTACTTGTTAACGATCTATTTTCTTGGAGATTCCCAAAGTAATTTCGCTTCTGAATCTTATTATTTCAATTCACGAACTTCCGGAGTTAATTCCATTTCTGGTATCAATTCTGATTCTGTTACCGGAACAAATTGCAAATCCCGGGTCAATTCCGATTCTGGAGCCGATTCTGATTCCGGAATCCGGAATAGGCTCGAGAATCGGTTTCGGAATCTGCTTTGTAATTGGCTCCGGAATTTATTCCAAACACGGAATCGGGTAGGTCCGATTCCGAGCTCTCACTACAACTTTGGAGTCGTGTGGAGTCATCCGGAATTAGAAACAAAGGCCTGTATACGTAGTGCACGCGCAGACGATTTCAAACGACTCTACGGACGGAAGTAGTAGTTCGAATTTAGCCGGAGTCGGATCGGAGTCGTGCTCCAAAGAGCACATCCCTAGTGCAGATCTCTAATTGGAGCTTGAAATCTCTATACACTGATTGGCATTTGAATCTTCAAACAATGTACATCAGAGTTGTGGTCATCATGGTGAGGCACAAACAGAAGGAAAAAAAGCCGCACCCTCGGTAGTAGTGTAGTACCTGGCAAAACTGGCTGCCCTAAAATGTATTTATTAATCGTAAAATTAGGTTACGTTTATTCAATCTACCATCAATTCATACGTGCGCAAATAAACCGTCTTTAATCGTAAGGACGGGAACGAAACGGATCAAGCATCATCCGGTGTCCCCCCTTGTTGTTGTGTCGCTATTCCTACCTTTATCTTCCTTCTCCTTCTCCCCTTCTTCTTCTTCACTATTTCCGCACTTTCTACACGCAGAACAAACAACCAAACCTGCATTAGTGAGCTATTTAGTGAGGGTGGGAAATGAATAGAAAACCATAAATTACACACTTATACGCTGCTGACACATGTGACACAAAAAGAAAAAGAAGAAGAAAATGATTCGTTAGCAAATACAAGTTTCTATACACGTGATTATTCGCCGTGCTGCGCTCCGTGGGCAGGGTGTAGGGATGAGTTTATGGTTGGGTCTGGGTGTGGGCAGGTTGCGTCTACACACGAAACCCATCATCTACTACTAACGGTTTTACAGAATACAATTTCGTCCAGGGGCTCGCGCTGAGACTCAATGGAGCCTCTCGGCCAGGGAGCATCATTTGGCTCATGGTTCCGCACAATACAGGATGTTAAAAGTACTGGTCAGGGCTGTGTTGTATCCAGACACCGTCCAAGGTTGTAGATGAACGCACGCTCAACAGTATTTCGTAGCACGGTTTGTGTTTTCGTTTTGTTTTGGGAGAACATTCTAAACTAATTAATTAACGTTTTGACCTCACAGACTGTAACGTCTCGAAGGAGGTTGCGAGCGTAATGCAAAACACGACTCAGATAAATGGATGACGTTTGCAAGTCTATTTACAGAACGCACAGTCCCCCCCATTTACGCTCTCGGTATGCGAGAAGGGTTTTGGCGGGGGCTTCGCGTGGTTCAGTATACTGCTAATGAGCATACTGATGCATTCGGAGGGAGCAAATAAACAAAAAAAAGAGAAGAAAATCATGGCCACGTCAATCATCTGGAATCATCGTGCCTTTTTTACGAGGGTGGTGGTGGTGGAGGCGGCGCCAAGATGTGTGACGGCATGCCCGACATCGGTGGCGGCGGTGGGGCCGGCCCTGGTGGCGGCGGAACGAACCCGCCGTTCGGGGCGGGTGGCCACCCGGACGCGATCAAACCACCCCCGGCGGCTCCTTTGCCCCAGCCGCCCATGGTGGGCGGCGCGACACCGGCCCCGTACGTGTGGTGGTGGCTCGGGGCCGGCACCATCGTGTCCGCGGCGGCCGGAGGCGGTGGCGTCCACTGCATCAGCGACGGCACGGTCGGCGGAGGCGGCGGAGGATTGGGCAGCGTCGGTGGGGCGGGCGGCATCGGCATCATCGGTGGCCACTGCTGGTGACTGCTACCCGCTCCACTGCCCGAACCGGACTGTGACCCACCACCTCCACTACCCCCACCAGTACCACCACCACCACCGCCAGCGACGTTCGGCGCGGACAGCGAGTTGCCCATCAGGGAGGGCGGATGGTGCGGAGTGGCCATGAGTGGCCGGGGCGCCGACCGCGGCTCAAACATATTGTACGAACCGCGCGATCCTCCTCCGCCACCACCGCCGCCTCCCCCATGGCCGTAACCTCCTCCTCCTCCTCCTCCTCCTCCGCCGTGGTTGGACTCCTGGGGCGGCGGCGCCTCGCCCAGCTCCGCCATCAGGCTCATGTACTCCTCGTCGATCTTGGTGACCGCACCGCCGCCGGCCGCCGACGGTGGCCCGCCGTGCCCCGGGCGCTTGCTGCGGCAGTCGCGCGCAATGTGGCCGGTGCCGCCGCACGCCGAGCAGACGATGTTGTTCGTAATGTTCGGCTTGTCCGGGCAGAGCCAGCTCTTGTGCTCGTTCGAGCCGCAGTTGTTGCAGCGCGGCCCGTCCGTCTCGCGCAGCGTGCCGTTCAGCTGGGCCAGCTCGCGCAGCTGCATCCGGCGCAGATCGTTGTGGCCCTCCGGCACCTCGATGCCCTGCCGGATCACGTCCTTGATGCGGTCGACCGCCTTCTTCACCGCCTCCGGATTGCTCGCGGTGATGAACGCGTGCAGCGGCTCGTCCTCGCCCGGCAGCGGCTGCCCGTCCTTGCGCCCCACCTTACCCTCCTTCACCGAGCCCTTGCCGCGGATGATGATCTTGGCGCCCGTGTCCTTCTCCATCGCCTTCAGCGTGTTGCCGCGCGGCCCGATCAGCAGCCCGACGAAGTTGATGTCCGGGTACTCCTCCTGCGGGATGAGCACCTTGTCGCTGACGCGAATCACTGGCGGTCTGTGGTGAAAGCGAAATTAGCATCCATGAGTTGCCTTCATTCCATCATCTGCCCCCGTCATTGCATCGCAATCACTTACTTGTAGTCCGACGGCGGCTTAAAGTCCGGATTGAGCGACTGCATGCGCTGGATGAGCTGGTGGCGCTGCTCCTCCAGCTTCTTGCGCGTGCGGAACTCGCGCGTGTTCAGCCGCTTGCCGTCGCTGCTGTAAATCGGTTCGGGCGACGGGGACCTGTGGTTTGCCACGGTGCGGGGTACGTGGTGCAGAAAAAAGTGGTACAGAAAAAAAAGCATAAAGAACAGCAAACATTTATTAACGCCGCATTTGGGTGGATGCGCGGGGAGGCGAAGGTGTGGCGCACACGCCACACAACTATCAACACCTCCGCCGCGAGGAAGATGCAGAAGAAGTAGAAGAAGAAGAAGTAGGGGATTCGCTTTCGTCACACGGACGGAAAAGAGAAAGAGAGAGAGAGAGGGAGAGAGAGAAAATCGAATTATTATCATCTCGTTAGCGCTCGTTGCACGTTTTTTTTTTTTGCGAAGGATCCCACACATATTATTTGCTGTGGTGGCCGCGCCCGTGTCGGCGTCACGGATAACTGAAAAGTGATCATTAATATTGCGACAAAGTACACAGTGCTAGAATATTAAAAGGGGGGGATATATCATCATTATCATCCTCATATTAGTTGGTGCGTACATAGACACGCGCGCGCGGCACTCTCTCGCTCTCTGTTTTGCAGTAGCGTAGACACGCAAAGACACACACACGCGCGCGCGCACACACACACATACACCCGCGAAAAAGGCGCACACAGACACACATATGCACCGGCGCTTTAAATCCTTTGGAAAAAACGAATTATTTGTTAATATGCACAGTAGCGGCTAGAGAAAGGTTAAAAAATCCATTTTTGTTGTTGCTGTTGTGGTTGTTGTTGTTGCTTACACTGCATGAGCTGAATCTGTGTGCGTATGTGTGTGTGTGTGTGTAGGTGGGTGTGTGCCACTAGACACGCCAACCCGGTTATCCTGCTTCACAGCACACAATGAGAGAGCAATAGGTGCACACACACACACATTACAGATTTCGCCCAAAACGCCTTTCTTTTCAAACAGCGGCTGTGTTGCTCGAGCAAGAAGGAATTTGAAGGTAGAGAAACAGAGGTAGCGTATTGTGGTGCCTGCATGCCTGTCTGCCTGCCTGCCTGCCTGCAACATAAGTTATGTTATGTTAAGAGGGGGGGTGGGCCTTAAAAAATCAAATTATACGCTAGTGGAACTGTGGAAATGATTAGATTAGAATGTTTGCCAGGGCTTAAAAAAACGGGAAAAGTTCTTTGCATTAGAAAAGAGAAAGAAAGAAAAAAGGAATACGTTAATATTATCCTTTTAAAATCTACATTAATATACGCTGATACGCTTTGGTTGTTTGTTTGGTTTTTTTGTCTTAACGCTTCTCTTGATGAAATGACTCATCAGGAGACAAACGCTGCCACATACACATTTTTACACAAAAACCACTCAGACGTGGTCCATGACCACATCCGGTGAACTTTTACTTTTTTTTTATCCCGTATATGTTCAGTTAAAAGCATACACATATGCTACTATGTTCATCCCAAAACGCTTCTCAGGTTCAATCATACAACAGTCTTGCACAGTACGCAAATCAATTAGTGAGACGAAGGCCTAAAACTGAGAATATCATAATATATAATCATGAGAATGTATCAATTAGCATCCATATGGCGAAATTCACACTTTCCTACGTGCCACGACGGGCAGAGGGCACCGATCAGCATAATGATACGCTTATATGCGAAGGGACTGATTGGGTGCTGGAAACGCCCCGGAATTTGGCGCTTCAGTGAAGAAGAAAAAATAGACATAAATAAAAGAGTTTACAATTATACAGACATGATGATCTCGTGAAAAAAAAGTTGCAAAAATTCGATTATTCGAAGGCGTGGAGGACGCTTCTACTGGAACGCTTTGGCACAGTAACTTCGAAAAGTAATCATCTCTGATAAATGATTGTGTGTTTATTTAGAGGCCAATGGGTTTGTTTAGAAGTGTGCGTGATGTGCAGTGCTGCAAAATGTCACTTTCAATGTCATAAAAAAAATCTGACCGAAACAAGATATATTTCAGCGTCACGTACACACAATAGTGATGACCAGAAGTAATACTCAAAACGATTGGTGTGACCAATACATACTTCGTGACTATGCCATGACTTTTTTTTTACTGCGATCTGTTCTACAAAATGTCACTGACATAGTCATGACAAATTCTGGCTGAAACAAAAGTCATGTCAGCGTCGGACTACTGTGATGATCAGCGGTGAGACTCAAAACAGTTGGTGCGACTATCAGATGCTTGGCGACAATTTGTGCAACCAATTTTTGATCAGTCACTTGGTCGCGTTATGGTCTGTCGGTGATTATCACGATAGTCATGGGAGATATGCGGTGCTTGCTTGCAGTGGTTTCATGAAACAAAATGAGCATGTTTTCTCCCTGTAACCCGACAGACAATCAAAGCAGACAGAGCGAGAAAGAATGCTCATTTTGCTGCTGGGGACCGCTCGCCAAGTATATTCCAAGAATGTCGTGATTATAACCGACAGAAAATGTCATGACCAAGTGAGTGACCATGAGTTGGGTGCTAAACAAAATGTCACCAAGCATGTGATTGATCCTCCAACTGTTTGAGTCTCATCACTGATCATCTCTGTTGTGTACGTGAGCTGATTTGAGCTTCGTTTCAGTCATGAGTGTTGGTGACTGAAACAGTGGCATTTGGCAGCACTGTTCACAGCCAGAAAAAAATCATGATTATGCTTGCGCCGGCATTAAGCTCAGCTTCTATGTCAGAGTATCGCGTTGGACTCAAGCACTCGACGCATTTTCATTGAGTATCAGCAATGAGCAACAAGCTACAACAGATATGTTCATTATTTTCGTTGGTGAACATCTCGTGACATTTTGCAGCACTGGTTATGTGTCACTTCAATACGCCCGACACACTCTGACAATCGAGCAGAAGACGAAAACAATCGGCGCCGGTTGGGTTGAAGATGACGTTGGGCGGCGGCATGAAAGATTCGAGCTGCAACGACCGGGTGAAGGCTCGATCGCTTAAACGGGAGGATGGTTCGTTAAGACTTGTCCACTTACGTGTCCCACTCCACAGAAACGCGGGGAGGTCGGTGGAACACCGATCCGTAGGAGACGAACTGACGTCACGAGATACAAAAGAGAAATATTCCGGTGGGCTAGAGGGCACATTAATTAAAAAAAAAAATAACAGAAGAAAAGCGGAACAGTTCCTACATCGTTTTGGAACGTTTCCTGTGCTATTATCGCGAATGCAATAAAAAAACAAACGCGTGAATTGTACGCGCCGCAGCCATTCTCATTGCTGGTCCAACAACATACGAGAAAATATTCAGACAAATAATTCCCTTCGTGAAGCGTCGTTCCGCTGCACGTTGAAGAGTGATTAGCATACAAATTCAATTCAATTACAATTCTGTCGGATTGATGGCAGCTTGAACAACGAAGCACAGACGCATTGGGAAGTGCATTTTGTCCCCCGGTTGCAACAAAGGAAGGTAGCAAATGCACTCGAGCAACGCGAAGAAAAGGGATACGACGCTCACGCTTCGAGCAATCTTTACAAAACCTATCGAAAGCAAGAGAGGAGGAAGAGCGGGTGGAGTAAATCGTGCTACTCCACCAGCAGGACGATGCGCCACGAAGAGACGCACGTTGGAGCAAGGCAAGAGACCAATGGCTGGAGGCTGCAATAAGGTTCGGTCACGGTTAATATACTAAGCACCGGGAGCAAAATCTAACCTTTCCTCCGGATTCTGCGGTATCATGAGGTCGCCGGTGCGCAGCTTGCGGCTGATCTCTTCGATTTGCAGTTGCACTGAAAGTAGAAAGAGAAAACGCGATTAACACATACACACGCACAGGGTCTGTGTCAGAGATGGTACTAACCTAGGTAGGCTTCCTGCTGGTCGGGCGTCAGCGTCGACGGCAGCACCGTCGGCATGCCGGGGATGAACGTTTTGTCATGGTCGCTACCGGCCCAGCGCGACTTTTTCTTGCGCCGGCGGGCGGAATCGCCGCCCTCGCCACCGCTGCTGTTGCCGTTGCACATCGCCTGCGTACCGTTGCCGTTGTCACCTGGAAGCAAGCGAGGGGAAGGGGCGATGGAGTGTTAATTTTGAGCCACACAACGCTACGGTATCTGCTTTACATATTCAAGGGAGATTTTTTTAAATTACTTGCTATTGTTTCCGCTAACTGTTTGCCGAAACTTTCTGCTATCATGCCTGGGATAGAGTACCTTTCAACAAATCTGCTTTGGGATATAAACCATCTAATACTAAACTAATCTGAACACTTTTAACACGCTTCTCGGTAGCTCTCAGGCCGCTGTGCACAATTTATATGCTGCTCGCCATATGTTTGGTGTGCACTATCTTGTCAATCTTGGAATTCTAGCATCTGTTGGCCCTTAATATACGGCAACCGTTGTCGCATTAAACAAATGCTTTCATATCCTTCTATTCAATCACTCCTCAGGTGCCCATACTGTTATACTATTTGCCTATAAACAAAACAATTTTCTCAAAAAATATACAAAAAAAAACTTAGTACGAAAGTCACTTTACACAGAAACAAAATTGTTCAATTATGTAAACTTTGGCTCTGCAATCAGAAGTAAATCTGCCTATTCACCCCAAAGACAGCGGGACACTTTTACGATCGATCCCAGCCGCAGCAGCATATCATGTTTGAACATGTTGACGTTACCCGAGACTGCGGAGCTTCTCGAAACGTCTACACACGGATTCATTCGAACTTCCCATGCCGTTGCTGTCATCGAGATTGATTGTAAAAGCATCGCTCGACCATTCTCACCAACTTAAACATAAAATGGTACCACCCCCACCCACCCCAGCTTGCATTTACCTGTGAAGTCGCCCAGCATTTGCGCCGACATACCTTTCGAACCGACCGACGAGCAGCTGTTCTCGTTGTGCTGCTCGAACAGGGCCTGCTGCGTCTGGATTTGCTGCTGCTGCGCCTGTATCTGCTGCTGTTGATTATAACTGTTAAGTAATTTAGCAAAATCGTTCGCGGTGGACGCCGTCATCAGCATGTTCGAGATGACGTTCTGCGTGTACTCGATGCTCTTGTAGTCGTATCGGTCCGGGCTGTCCATCAGGCCACCGCCGCCGCCGCCCCCACCGCTGCTTTCCATCGCCCGGCGCCCATCGTCCGCGTGCTCGCGCGACCGGTGCCTATGGTCCCGATCGTCCCGGCTGCTACCACCTCCGCCGCCACCACTGCCGCCACCGCCGCTACGGTGCTTGCGGTCCCGGCTGCGGCTGCGGCTGCGGCGCTCCCGGTCCCGATGGTCGCGGTGCCTCCGGTGGTCCCGCTCCCGGCTGTCGTCCCGCGTCCGGCTGTGCCTGCGCCCGCCCCCGTGCCGGTCCTTGCTGCTGCGCCGTCCGCCACCGTCCCGCCGATCGCTGCTGCGCTCCCGGCTGCGGCTACGGTGCCGCTCCTTCCCACCGGACGAGCCGCTCTTCTCCGCATGGCGCTCCTTGCTTTCCCGTTCGCTGTGCGCAAACGGCGTGAGGGGTGGTTAAAATCGTGTGCCACATTCCCAACCCATGCTCGTAAAACGCAGGTCGGGGGGCAGGCAGTGCGCTGTTACCCCCTCCCCCGCGTGCTTACCTTTTCCTGTCACGCTCTTTGTCGCGCCCCTTGCTTAGCCCGCTGGCATTGTTGCGCGATTTGCTGCTGCTGCTCTCGTAATCCCGATCCTTGCCCTTGCTTTTGTAGCTCATCGCATCGATATTGCACTAAACTATGTCACGCTTTATTTAAAAAAATACTTAAACACCAACACCAACCACCAAGCGACCACGAGCAATGAGACTGAGAATGACGTATTGCCGTAAAACGACTGTGGGCAGCTGGGAAGTGGGGGGTAAAACTTTGCTCCAGAGCAAGCCGAATCAACGTTTTGACAGATGCGCGAAACGGCTGGCGGCGACACTCTCTGAAACGGCCTAGCTTTGGTAGGATTTTAATTTACTGCACGTAAACCACAGCACGAGCTAAAATAGTTCTTTGCAATTGTCAGGTAAGGTTGCTCAAAATCATGCGACTAGAACATTGAGATCAATTAGCTAGTAATTTCAGAATCAATCAAAACCGCTATGGGGCGAAACGAGCGGCCATATTTGATTGACGGTTTTGGGGCGAAATCGAACGGCGTATCGGGTTGGCTCATAATCCCTTTGACCAGCCGTTCATGACAGATGTTGTGACAGCTGAATGTTATGTTTGCTTACGTTTAGCTGTTATGAGATAAAAAGTGTACTGTATTCCAGACCAAAGAAGAAGAAGGGGCTCGGGTTTGGGCTTCGGTATTGTTAAGAAGAGATGGTAGTGGGCCTTAACATCTTCAAGCCGGCTACTATGGTTCAAAACAGATTCAAAATATATAACGGCCGTTGGGTTTTTTTAAAATAAGAAACGCACTTAAACTTTTAAGATGTTGTATAATAAATTATAATGGTATAAAATCCAGAACTCTTCTAAACCATAACTATGCAGCTGCGTTTGTGAGCGTTACATCGTTGCTCTCGAAAAACTAAGCACACTGAGGTTAATTGTAGCTTTGTGTTAACTAGATTTCAAAATAAAAAGTATACGAAACAGTGTAAAACTTTTTTTTGTCAAAAATTGCGCCGTATTGCTTATGATGAAGCATCATTTGAGTAAAATAAATGTTCTGAGCAGTTTCCGTAGTTCTAATTTGAACTACATCTTAATGTAATGTTTTGCAGCTACACCATTTTAATATTGATTGCATACAAAATTATCTATACAGTTAAACCCGTACAATGTTGTTAATTTAATTGGTGCGAAATGCTGACTGCATAACTTTTTTCGATAAATTGTCAAGCTGTTCATAATATGCTCGCCAAGCTGATCGTGCCTTTTTTTTTGACATGCGGATTGTTATGGTGTTTGTTGACAGATGCCATTAAGCGTTTACGCTACAGTCACATTGCGGGGACGGTACTATGGGCGAAATCGGTATTAAAAATTATGTACACAGAAATTTTGTCCTGACTAGCTTGGACCACTGTGCTACCTTTAATTACATTTGAATAAATTTAATTTTTCCTTACAATATGGAGCGAATTTGATGAAAATGGCGCTCCTACATTGCCAATAAATGTTGTACACGCTTGTATCCCCATGCATATGTCACAACAACAGCAGCCCGTGCTGTCAAAGTGACAGATCAGAGCGGGTGCGACACGCCTGCCGTTTGCCGGCCCAAACACAGTTGCGCTGTCTGTACTAAATTCCTCCCTCCCCCCCTCTCTCTCCCTCTCTCTCACTCGCTTGCCCGTATTAGTACGAGCAAGTGTTATTGTGCGTTTGAACGCGGACCGTTCAGTTTCGTAAAAGTTTTCAACCGGATTGGACGGTTATCACCGGCACCTGGTGTTCGGTTGCGGGCAGCTAGTTTTGTTGTTTTTTCGTGGAAAAAGTGCCACTTCCTTCAACATGCAGCAAGTGTTGTGGAAGAAACATTTCGAAGAGCTGTACGGTACGGTGAAAGATATTCTGCACCTCCACGCGTACGAGGATTGTACGATCGTGTGCGAGGGCGAGCTGTTCCGGGCGCACCGGTTTTTACTGGCCAGCGTGAGCCCTTATTTTCATAAAATTTTCTCACAAAATGAAACAAACACAACTGGTAAGTTTTTTTTAAATGTTGCAATTGTGAAGTTCAATTGTGTGAAGTTTAATTACGTTGTGAAGCCAGTTATTGGTGCGGGCCAATAGTCAATTTGCAGAAACGGATACCACACGTTCGCAGTTGTGCGAAAGTGTTTGAACCACTACTTCGAACAGTTAGTCACACACGCACGCACAGAGCATTCACATTGCAGTACTATGCTGTAAAATCTTTCACAGTTGCGTAGATTTACAGTTGCAAAGGAGGTTCTTACGAAAAATGACAGTAAAACCTTACTTCGTTATGCGGCGAAGAGCTGGAAAATTCAAAAGTGTCGCTTACTGAACGCTCACGTGTGGATGAAATTCATTCGAATGCGTTTAATTTGGTTCTGAAGCTGGAAATTCAGTCCAAGAAATGCATAACTTAAATGTTGAAGCGCTGTTGGAACTATCGCATCTAAATGACTTGTAAAGCTTTCTAAAAGAATTGGGAAATTTTGGAAGTACCCATAGAATATGTATTTTTGGAGCATTGCTTCATTTAGCAATTTTGCATTAAACTTAAACTGTTTATTTGGCCTTGATATTAATCGCTCATATAAGGAGCGCATCATGCGTATCAATAAATATCTTACCGATGTGCAAACCGATTAGTCACAAAGAGCTAAGCTCATATCTGGCCACGGTACGCCTAGGACCAAACGATCGTCTACCATCGTTGGCGCGAGCTATAGTCGTTCACCATGCGTCATATGTTGAACAGTTGTGGCTGATCTGTGTGGAGTTTCATCTTTGTGGAGCGCAATGCACAGCATCAATGCACAACTGCGAGCAAGAGCCGTTTTGCGGCAAACACTGACGCATATCCTAGCGCACGGTGGTACGTACCGTCCGGGCTGCCGGGGTAACCGTCCTATCTATCCTATTCCTATATCTTCCTACCAAAACAGGCGTGAATTGGGCGAACCAGGCGCGCCTATCTGTGTCGCCCAATGTGTGCGGCCGATACACGGGAAAACATCTTCCATTACAAATCATTCACAGATAGATTATCATGTCTTCTTTCGAGGCAAATGATACGCGCGCCCCCGGCGCCGCTCCTCTGCCTGATGCGCCGGTCGTGTTACTTATCGTGTTGTACACGCATAAATATAGTTGCTGCGTCGGCCCGCCGTCCCGAAAACGCCTGATACGGGGTGCCGGGAGAAGCTCTTTTCTCAGGGCTCCGGGGAAAAGCGAGGGGAAAGGTAACTTCTCTGAGCCCTTCTTAAATTTCGTGTCTCTGTGTGTGTGTGTGTGTGTGTGTGTGTGTGTGATGGCGTGCGTATCTTTGTACACTTGTTGCGATGGTTCAATTGTACAAATTATCGCCTTAGCCTTTGAGATAAAGGCTCCGAAGTGTGTAGATAAATCGGCTGATATCGCTGGTAAGGTTCACACTTTGATAAACGGCTGAGGCGACCGAACCGAACCCGAGGCAAGGCAAACGCCGTGTGTATCGGCGTCAATTGGGTAACAGAAGTTATCAAGCGTTCGACAGGCCCACCGGGCTGTAGGACAACTATCCTGAGGACATCGGTAGCGCCCGAGTCCCCGAAAGGGTGGGCAAAGCATTGAAGAGTAGCATTATCATTTCATTCGCTTGCCTGGGCCGCCCCCCGCCCCTTCCGTCTTCGTCGTGGAGTGCTGCGTGCATTTGAAACGGACCACCGGCTATCATACGTATATTAAACTGATATCAGCGAAATGAAGTGTGTCCCCGCGGGATTACTGCTAAACAGATTTATCATTCCTCGATATCACGCGCGGGTGCGTGCTTGAGGGGAGGAGGGGTTGGGCGAATATAGACCGATTGTGTTTCGATATACATTTATATATATACGTGCATGTTGGTGCCACATTGTGTTGCTGATTAGGGCTCGTCCGGCCACGTGTCCGGCAAGTTGCGACCACTTGGAACCTTCGGCTTCTGATGTCCACTCTCTCTCTCTCTCTCTCTGATGTTCTGTCTCTTCCTCCAGTGGTGCTGAAAGATGTCTCACCGCACGTGATGCGCATCATCATGCAGTTCCTCTACTACGGCGAGGCGACCATCTTCGACGGCGATCTGGAGAACGTGGTGGCCGCCGCCGAACACCTCGACCTGATCCCGGTGGTGGCGATGCTGCGCAACCTGGGCAAGGAGCAGCAGCAGACCGGCCACCACCGGTCGGCCGCCAGCTACCTCGGCTACGATGCGATCGCGTCCGACCAGGCCGCCGCCGCCACGCCGCCCCGCCTCAGCGTGCGGTCGCAGTACATGGCGCCGCACAACCGGAAGCGCATCGCGCCCGACTCGGACGACGAGCAGCTGCCCGAGCGGCTCAGCCCGGTGGAGCTGACGATGGCGGCCAGCCGGGACGTGCGGGACGCGCCCGGTGCGGGCGCGGCACAGACGCCGATGTCACCGCAGCGGCCACTAGCGACGAACCCGCCACCGGAGCAGCTGTCGCCCGGGCTGCTGCAGGAGGGGCAGCCGTCGCTCCGCGAGCCGGACCTACCGCTGGCAACCCGCGAAGCGACCGTCTCGCCCCACACCACCTCCCAATCGTCGTCGGTCGACGAGCGGGACAAGCTGTGGAGCTACTACGACAGTGTCGGGCTGAAGCTGCTGACCGACTCGGCCCAATCGACGCCGATCGCCGACGCGGACAAGCGAAAAGCGACAAGCGCGGGCAGGGCCATCGTCGGATCGGCCGGCAAATCTGCGCCAGGTAAGCGAAACTGCTGGGAATTGCGGGTATAACGTCGTTAGCATAATGCAAGCACTTCCCTAACACGAGGAGCATTTTGCGCTCATTATCGCTCATGCCGTATGAGTGTGTGTGTGTGTGTGTGACTTCCAATAGTTGGAATAGGAAAGTAGACGGTGTCTAACTGCACAGGGCCGAGCAGGCCGTGTTGGTTTATCCTCGGAGCCCCGGAGATAAGCCCCCGGATGATAAGGTTCGCTGTTTACTGTTTACAGATTTCTAATATCAATCATTTCTCATCCTGAAGCCCGCGGCGGACGGTGTGCGCTTTGCATGCATGCATGCATGCAAGCACCCAACCTCCCCTACTACCCCTCCCCCCCGCCCGCCACTGGTCCTTTGCCACGCAATACACGCAGATAGCTTTTGCGCAAGCGCTCGCTCCGCTCGCTTCTCGGGCTCAATATACTCGTGCTCAATATCATAAATATTGTTCCTCCCGATGGCAAAGGTTAGGCCGCACTCACATTGTGATCTCATTTTCTTCCATAAAATGCAAAAAAGCAGCAACCAGGGAAGGAGGGAAGGATGAGGGAAGGGGGAAGGGGAGGACGATCCGAACCGCCACTCACATGGCAGAGGATAGTCTCGGCCCGTGCGCTTTCTTTCCGCGGCAACGCAGACAGCAGCAAACACACAGTGACGTTCTATTCCTCTGAACGCGGGTAAACGATCACAGTTTGTTTGTCTATCGACTGATTGCTGGTCAGTTCCGATCCTGCACTCCCCCTCCCCCCCCCCACTCCCCCTTCCGCTTAACAG
Organism: Anopheles merus; assembly: GCF_017562075.2. NCBI lineage: Eukaryota > Metazoa > Arthropoda > Insecta > Diptera > Culicidae > Anopheles > Anopheles merus. Next base: position 795,296 of record NC_054081.1, on the reverse strand, counting down.
ACGGCCAATTCGATCAACGGTGGTTTATTATCAACTCGCACCACCAACAAGGCTCCGCTCGCGCTAATGAGACCCGGGTCGGTGTGTGGTGTGAATGTGGGGCTGTCCCTTCCCCTCCTTCTCCAATGTACCTCCTCCCCTTCCCTTCTAGTCGGCCACCTAAGTAGCTTGTTGCAGTGCGCAACGATAGAATGTATTGCGCTAATCCCTATTTCAGCCCCACAGCCACACGGAGATACCGCTCGCTGAATTGGGTTTTTGTCAAGTGGCCGCCGATAAACGGTCTCGGGAAATATCGGGTATGTGCGCACACACACACACACACCCATGCTCAATTCAAACAATCTTGGATCTAGTAAAGTGCCTACCAGCGCACCAATTCGAAGTGGCTTATCCAAGCGAACGAGTGCGGGGTGCGCTTGTTGTGCATGAGGATGCGCTCCCGGGAATGCTCTGTTGCGCGACGAGCCGCGCGATAAGTCTCGCTGATAAAGGATAAAGCCGCGCGACCACTCCTCCTTGCCCTACATGGCTTAGGGCCCCTTTGCGCTAGCAAACGTCTGCGGGCCTGTGTGCCAGCGGCGGCGCGCACCAGATAGATAATAAGCCTGCGGATAGATAGTGCAGCCGCGAAGAATGCGTAGATGCGCATGTGCGATGGCGCTTCCTGTCCTGAGGAGACACCCCGACATCGATCGGCCAGGGTGTGCGGTGCAGACCTTTGCAGACGTACTCAGCTTCGCAGTTCGCACGGGCGCAGCGCAAGATCCAGTCCGGCAGGGCCGGCCAGGGTCTTATCGGATGATGATGAACACTCGGCTGGAACTACACACACGCGCGCGCTCTCTCTCTCTCTCTCCAACAGAGTGGAGCAGCAGCCAGCACTCAGCCAGCTTACCGAGCGCAAACACAGCATCAGCTAGGACTGATAATAACCTTTATGTTTTCATTGGAACGTACACATACACGCAACCTTTTTTTTGTCTTCACCTTCACACACACACACGGATGGACTGAGGGGGAACTTTGAAGGAGTTCGTGCGCATGACACAAGGCTCGATAGGCAGAATATAATCATCACCTCAAGGGGGCAGCAGAGCTTCTTCTCGCTTTTCGCTCGCGCTGGATCATCCTGCCGCGTACACCACAAGCCAAGGAACGGGGGAAGGTGGGGGGGGGGTTGTTTTTCGGGATGATATTTGGGCATCTTCCCGGTCTCGCTCCGGAAACGACATCCCCGCACCGCCCGGCCCGGCTCGGTGTGTGAGATAGCGATAAGTCTTCTCTGATCCACTCCACTTGTGTGTCGCGCCGCATCTCCTTGCCCCTCCGCATCTGGCCCGAATCGATCACCCCCCCCCCTCTTCCACCACTCTTGAAGGTTAGAGGTTGAACTTTACCCATTCCCGTCTTCTCCAAACGCTCTTTTCCGTCCGTGGGATGTAATTCGGTTTTTATCAACGCGCGCCGCACACACGTTAGGCTCCCCCGAAAGAAGATCATCATGCCCAGAGAGGGACAGAGAGAGATCTCTGAAGTTATTAGTAACTGGTCACTCGTTTTTTTTTGTTGTTTTGTTTTGTGTTTAAGATCACCGAGGCCCTGACGAAATGTAGAGCACTGTACGTCTTAATCTAGCCCCGCACACTTAATCACTTCCGATAGAAGGGAATGGACGGAGAGGGTGCAATTTTAATTTCGGGTATTTGGGGAATGCTTCCATCTCCAATGACTGGGGCCTTCCAATTCCTGCGCTGTGTACACTGGCACACAATCGGGGAGGTTAATTACTGGAACAAAAAGAAGAAGAAGAAGAAGAAGGGAAATCACACAGAGCAATGTCTGTGACAATTCTGGGCGCAATTCTGATTCGTGCAATAAGTAAATGTGGTAGCAAGTCTATCCAGGATCTGGAGTGGAGAGCCTGCCGCTCGGCAGCACCCGATAGGAGGGCAGGAAGCTCGGCCCGGCTGGCAGGCATTTGGTGATAGCGTGCGCAGTATTATTTCTGTTGCTGTTGTTATTATTTTTAAATGTTACATGTTTGCAAATACCTTACGAATCACAGCTATTTTCCACTGAGCGAAACGATCGTTCAACCATCAGCAGATAAAAGGGAACTTGGGAATCGACCGTTATCACCGATTGCTGTCCGAGAGGTACGGTGGAGCAAAGGAGACAGAGGGAGAGAGAGAGAGAGATGGACAGGGAGATAGGCAGAGAGGGTTGGTTAAAATAGTGATAGCACGGCAACGGAGTGCGGAAGGGGACCAAAGTCGATGGAGTCGGTAAAGACGATCCCTGTAGCGGGTTGTCTCGATCGTGTGCGCAAACGCTTATTGTGGAGGCTGTGGCATTATCAAGCACTCTATTTCCTACGGATTTTAGGTGATTAGCGCACTCGAAGCAGAGGCGAGAACCGAGCTTGATCGTAGATCCAATCGGAAGTGAAACGTCTTTACATCATGGTTGTGGAATGTTTGTTTTTTCTTGTATTCTCTCGATTTATTCACTGTTTTGCATGGTTTATTGTAACCGTTCCAAATTATTGGCTGTTTCTGTGCGTTTTTTGTGTCATTACTTCAATGTTTTGCGACAAGCCAAAATCCAGAATTTCATTTCTTTTAAACTTTATAGCATTTCATTGCGGGTTAGTGGGATGTTATAGATGCTAAATGTGTTGAAAATGCAAACGATACTAATGTAAACTACAAAACTACACCACGCCCGGCTGTTTTGGCGCAGCTTTGATTAAACAATCATGATCCTTCGAGAAAATAGATACCTTACCACAATTTACCACATACGATAAATCATGTGAGTCAGCCTCGGCACGAAGATCAGATCAGTCAAAACGATGATAATAAAATGAAACGTAATGAACGTTTATACTTATTATTGAACATCTTGTGTGCTATGGCTATCGTACATGATTCTCAGTGATGTTTCCTGGGGGAATGTGCCTAATATATCCAGGGACTACTGATCTTACAAGTTCTGAATTAAACCTCCACACAATACATACACCGCTATCGAACTTTAAGGGTTCCATTTACCCTGAGGTGTGCACCAAAATTGTTGGCTTCAAAATTCAATTTAAATGAAGAACTAATGACGACCCATTAAGAGACCAAAAACAAAAACCAATACCTATCCTTAAACCCATACCGGTTTAGAAACTGATCATGCATGCATGCGGTTCCGGACCTGGTGTTGAATCATACTAGTCCTGGATCCGATCATAAACTAATACTGATCCTGGAACTGATACTGAACCTATACCTCGCATAACGAGCATCACTGTACATGGTTAAAAAAAGCTAGAAAAATTAATATCTAACTGATTTTCTCGTTCGCTTGATCTTTCACTATCATTTCTTCTTATCATTTCCGAAAAATGGCTGCTTCTCCAGTGACACCGGGCGAAAAGTGGTACCAGGGCAAGTTGCAGTTCATGCTCAGCCAGCGGGGCAAACCGCTGCTGGTGCACGACGGCCACTCGTTTGGCATTCAGTACATCCGCAAAGACAAGAAGTACTGGCAGTGCAACCTGTCGCGCAAGTACAACTGCAAGGCGCGGGTCACGACCACGGACACCGGCGACATCATCGTGACGAACAACGAGCACTGCCACACGGAGATTCGGCAGCATCTGCGCAAAGACTACAAGACGATGAAGCTGGCCGCGTCGCTGGCCGCAAACAGGGGGCTGTCCGCGCTGCCGCTGCTTTCGCCGAAATCGCTAACCCTAGCGAACGCGTTCCTGCAGTCGACCGGGGCCGTCGATGCGGCCAGCTTATGCCACAGCACCAGCCCGAACGCGAGTCACCAAAGCGAGCCGGCGCAGGATTCGACCGGCAGCCTCAACCTCACGATCAACAACTGGACAATCAAACGGGAGACGGGGAACTACAGCGAGTGACACTTGCCGCTCAGTTGACCGCTCAGTCTCTCTGTCTCTGTCTCTCTCTCAAATATGCTGCCCATATGAGTAGCAGGTGCAGGTGCAAGCAGCATAGGAGGAATCGAATCTACTCTATATCGACTACCCCAGGGGGGAACTACGGCACAATCAACCATAGATTTTAGTACCTGAACCAACTCCTCTCCACTACGTACCGTCAAACACTACTCACGCATGGGCCAAAATTTTGCAACAAAATGCACCCTGGACCCAACACAGCTCCACTGGGATTGTGCCATCGCTGTTTGGCGCGGAATGATATTGATTAGGTAGACGAAAGTATAACTCTCTTATAAGCTACTGACAGCAATCCGGCACGGTAAAGTCGCGTCTAATGATGCAAGTTCTTGTACGCATCAAGTAATCGAAAATGTCGTTAGAATATATCTTTTCGCTGTAAAGTTAGCAAATGTAATGGAACTAATATTAAGGCTCTTTATATCCCTCTCTTCCCCATTGGGGAAAGGCACACAAAAAACACTCCTCAAGAGTACCTACCACTACACCTAGAAATGCTCTATACTCATTAACCAGATTCCTGATCGATTGGTATTGGTTTTGCGGTGTTTGCGCCTCAGCTATAACTCCCATGCGTAGATTCTATTGCTGAATAATGTTATCTACTCTAGGTTGATTTATCGAGCAAAAAAAAAAAGCCATCGATAAACGAAAGACGGTCGAATGTGACGGTGCTTTACTGCCCTGTACCACGCTTTATTAGGGGAATTGAATAGGCAATAACACACCCGTCTTTTTATCAGATCTTGCGCCCCTTTCGTATCTTTTGCAGGTTTTTTTTTACAAGTTTCTTTTCTATTATTATTTTAAAGCAAATCCTTTACTGGCCAAACAGAGGGTTGTGTAACATTAGAATACTTGTTAAAAAGTATAGCAACATCACCGCCACTGTTCACGTCCTCTGTTATGATATTTCGGCCGTCCTCGTTTTGATTCGGGGTTTTTGAAAACAGTAAAAATCCGTTGGAACAAACGAATCAACGTGTGGTAACCACTAGCCCACTGATAAGCGAGGGCTTCTACTAACTAACTTCAACGAAAAAGCTAGACATGATCTAAGAAACCTCACAGCAGCATATCACCAGGAGAGAAAACAATGATTGCGGACACGCACAGCTTCACGTATTGCCTTCCGGTTCTTTCCAATGCATTGAGTAAGCATCCAGACCAAACAAACTCCAGTATATACACACACACACACACACTCACAAATACTTACTCTCATTCAAACACACACACGCACATAATTTTCTTGTCAAAAAAGCTTCAATTTAGAGTAAGATAAGGTCCGACGACGGCTAGTAGAGCACGGCGAGATAGCGAGGAAATTGAACTATTTTTTAAATCCTCCAAAATGAGATCAGATTTTTTTGTTGCTGTTGTTCTTGTGTTTTGTTTCTCTGTTAGGTCGTTATTACCGCACACATAATACTCATCATCGATAGAGAGTATGTTAGCATATGTGTGTGTGCCAAATATGTTATCTCAGTAAAGAATAAACGCATCGGTACGGAGAACTTTCGGAAGGAGCGAGGGAAAATTTCGTGAATCAGGAACATATATTTAACGTACAAAAAGGCCTTCAGGGCAGCTATCCTTACGGACACTGTTAATTATTACACTATGATAGAAAAGCAATAAAAAAATATTTACGAGTTTGAAGTGAAATGTGTTGGTTAGTCTCGTTTTTTACTTTCTGCGGTAACAAGTTCCCTCTGCTCAAGTATCGAACGATTAAACATGATTCCCGACAATGCGTCTTCTTATCGCCACCGCTCGATAAGAACATGTTCGAGCTTTAACGTTTGGGTAGGCGATTAGTCAATAGCTGATATTAATCCACAACTCAGAGCAAGCCTCATATGATCAGGCCAGAACAATGTAGTCACTACAATCCACAAGAAAAATGTCAGTAGTGTATCTTGTCTCTGCGATTTTGGGTAGATTCATAGGAATATGTACGGTTAAGATGGAAAGATAATGCATTTAATGATATGAATAATGAGAGCCTACAACAGATATGTTTAGAGAAAATGATAATAGAACTCGCAAGCCGATGAGCAAAAAAAGAGGTGAGGATTGAGATGTAATCATCCTATCGTTAAGGTAATTCAGAATCAGATGATTCTGTATTAAAACATTAAATGGAAAAGCTGTAAGAAAATGATTTGTTGAGTGCATGATGGGCATTCAAAAAAAATTGGTGCTAATAGTTGGCTACCTGTCTATTCATTTACCTCTATAAATGAATCGATATTCCTCTTTTCGATGGTTTTGGTTTGGCTATCTGTTTCTGGGGGCTCATATGAGGCGTGAACCCACGACGGACGTGTAATAAAGTCTTGACTGGAATTAATGACTCTATCACGGGACCGACCCCAACTATAGGTAAATCTGCTCTTATTTTCACATACATTCTCTGTTTGAATGAAAATTGCAATTTTAAGTATACGTTCAATTTGTACTTCAGAAGACGCAAAGAAAAGTTTGTACTAAAATGTTATAATACCGAATTCCGGGTTGTTCTAAAATTGCTTCAACTTTGAATGTGTCGAGATGGTAGCGATGCGGTATACGTGCACACAGCAGTGCAGTACCCAAACCAACAGTATAGTCGCAAATGTTTTTACGCTTTCGTTACAGCCCATTGGAGAGAGTGTGATAGCGTATACAAAATCAATTTCGCGTACTCTTTTCTGCGCGTATGATGCGCGCGGGCTTTATTTTGGGCTGATCGAGAAATGTAGTCGAGTGACGAAATCGAAAACGAAACGGACTTCTTTAGTTTGTGGTTATTTTAGCCATGTAGAGCAAATTTGGTTTTACGATTTTCAGTCCAGCAATGCGCACCCTCTAATATCGCTATTCGGATTTGTCAGCACATATTAATTTTTATAATTCAGGAGCAATACACGTTTGCGGTACAGTTTGGTGTTATTTGAGATTTTTTCTATTTTCTATTTTTAATTAAATGCGAAGTTTATACTATTGGAAACAACAAAAAAAGGAAAATGTGCTAACCTGTATCGCAGTGTTTTGGGTGAGCATGTGAGCAGTCATTTGCTTCATTCCAATAAGCGGCGTAGCACATGTCATTCTCGTTCTTTCATTCCCCGTTCCCCGTGGACACTTTCGTTCGTTCGTTCTTCTCGAACCGTTCGGAATAAGCTGTCAGTCTCGGGCGTTCAGAACGACTGCAGTCTCTACGGGTAGGCAGGCAGGCGAGGTTGGGCAGGATGCGTGTTGCAAGGAGCGCTGTGGAAAAATCTCGCAAGTGACCAGGAAAAGAAAAGCCAACCAAGGAAAACCCAATAGCTGAGAAAAAAGCACCGAAGCTTGGTTCGTGGTGCAGTGTGTGTTTTTGTGTTTTGTTGTGTGTTAGAAAAAGAAGCCAAAAAGGGCAGAAGAAAAAGGATATTATTGGCCCAAATGGCGGCAGCGCCGTGAAGTGCTGGGCGTCGAGATGTAGCTGCAGGGTTGCGGTTCTACTAGCTGAGCAGAAAAACGGATAGCAGCAACATTCGCCAGCCGTCGCCGTTGCCGAAGATGGCCAGCAGGAACGGTGGTAGGCAGAGAGGCGGTGGGTGAAGGAGATATCGGTTCAACTTCAACGTTCAATTTTGTTGTTCTAGCCACCAACGACGGATAAAAGGAATTGAGAGGGGGGAAAAGTGTACACACCCTCGCACCGCCTAGTGCCGCCAGAGCCGAGCAAGAAAGAGACAGAGAGAGCACGAAAGCCCGAAGCGCACCGATAATAGAGGACGGATTGGACGATTGGCAAGAAAAAAGGGGCGACGATTGGTACCCGCGCAGGGATGCCGAAACCGACGGAGGAAAGCTTCGGCTCGCTCGGGAAGCCGGACTCGTCGCTGGACGATGATTTCGAGCTGGACGAGCTGGCCGTGTCCCGGAAGCCGCACTTTCTCGACTACGACAACAAACCGCCGGCCGAGCTGCTGGTCGAGCCGCACCATCGCTACTGGAATGGGGTGAGGAAGGAGGTGGCCGGCGACCGGAAGCGTGAGCTTGACGTGGAGCAGGAGCAGCTGCAGTCCGAGGACCCGCTGGAGGTGGAGGAGCAGGACGAGGAGGAAGAGGGCGGGCAGCATTTGGGCCGCCCGGTGGCGCCGCTGGTGTGCGAGCAGTCGCTGCTGTTCCAGCGGTCGAGCGCCCCGGACGTGGCCGCCATACCGCTGATGAACGTGTCGTACGATGTGCCGACGGCAACGGCCGGCACACTGCACATGCTGCCGGGCAAGAAGCAACCGGCCGGGGTGAATGGGGCGCGCGTTGGCAGCACCTGGCCGATGAAGGAGCGGCCGATCGGGGCGATGTCACCCCGGCGACAGCCGCAGCAGCAGCAGCAGCAGCAGCAGCAACCGCCACAGCCGCACTCCCTGAGCCGGGGGGAGCTGGGCGAGGTCGGGCCGAAGATGGAGTGCGTGTACTCCCTGCTGTCGATGCTCGGCTCGACCAACGTGCTCGAGATGTCGTGCAAGTTTCTCGAGCTGTCGCGCAACGAGGAAAAGTGTTCGGCCCTGCGCCGGTCCGGCTGCGTGCCGCTGCTGGTGCACATCATCCACAACGAGCCGAACGAGGTGGCGCGCCGGAACGCGCGCCACGCGCTGGTAAACGTGGTGCGCTGCAACCTGGACGAAGGGTCGGCCCGGCGCGAGCTGAAGGTGCTGCGGCTGATCGACCAGCTGATCGACTACACCGACCTGCTGAAGGAGCAAACCGGGCGCGACCGACCGGCCGAGGCGAAGGAGCAGCCGACGAAGCAGGAGGACGCAGTGGAGGAGGAGGAGGAGGAGGAGCAGGAGCAGGAGCAGAGCGTACCGATCGTGGCGGAAGCAAGGGAGGCACCGGCGACGCCGGGCACGGACCCGGAGCGCCACCCGATACAGGCGATCGGTACGCTGGCGAAGATCAGCTACGACGAGGAGCACCGGCACGCGATGTGCCAGTTCGGGGCGCTGCAAACGATCGCGTCGCTCATCCAGCTGGACCACCAGGCGCACGGGACCGGTGCGCCCGACGCGCTCAAGTGCGTGGAGATGCGCCGGTACGCCAGCATGGTGCTGACGAACCTCACGTTCGGGCAGGGCAACAACAAGGCGCTGCTGTGCGCGAACCGCGACTTCATGCGGGCGCTCGTGTCGCAGCTCGGCTGCACCGAGCTGGTGCAGGTGACCGCGTCCGTGCTGCGCAATCTGTCCTGGCGGGCGGACACCATCACCCGCCAGACGCTGGTCGAGATCGAAACGGTGACGCTGCTGATGGAGGCGGCGATGCGCTGCACCGTCGAGAACACGCTCAAATCGATCCTGTCCGCGCTGTGGAACCTGTCGAACCACTGCGCCCAGAACCGGGCGAAGGTGTGCGAGGTGCCCGGTGCGCTCGAGTTCCTGATCGATCTGCTGTCGTACGAGGCGCCGAGCAAGACGTGGAGCATCGTGGAGAACGCGGGCGGCATACTGCGCAACGTCTCCAGCCACGTGGCGCAGTGCGAGCAGTACCGGCGCGTGCTGCGCGACAAGCACGGGCTGAAGCTGCTGCTCGATCAGCTCAAATCGCCCAGCCTGACGGTGGTGAGCAATGCGTGCGGCACGCTCGGCAACCTGTCGAGCGAAAACGAGCAGGACCAGCGGTTTCTGCGCGAGCACGGCGCGGTCCCGATGCTGCGCTCGCTCATCTACAGCAAGCACAGCATCATCTCGAACGGGTCGCGGTTGGCGCTGAAGAATCTGCAGCAGCAGCAGCAGCAGCAGCCAAGGCCAGCGGTGGTGACGGTGGTGCCGGCCGGTGCCCTGCACGAACCACACCCGGAGGCGGCCTGGAATGGGAAGGCCGGCGAGCAGCTGCCGGCCAAGGGCGGCCTGCCGGGCCTGAACGTGCGCAAGCAGCGCGCCATGGAGCAGGAGCTGGGCTGCGCGTTTTACCGCAAGCAAGCCGAACCGGCCGGCCCGGGCGAGGAGCACCACGGCGCGGCGGTGGGGGACGTGGCGTCATCGCCCGACCCGGACCCGGAGCCGGAAACGCCCATCAACTACGGGCTGACGGAGGAGCGGCTGCACCAGCACTCGTACGACTACCAGGAGACGGACATCGACCAGCTGACGGACTACTCGCTGCGGTACGCCGAAAACCAGTCCGACTCGGAGGAGGAGGTGCAGGAGGTGGTGGAGGCGGAGGAGCAGGAGAAGGAGGCGGCTGGGGCGGCGGAGGCGTTCCGGCATCGGGCGGCCGGCGCGACCGACCCGTCCGTGAACGTGCTGATGCCGGAGGATTCGGTCAAGTGCTACTACACCGAGGGAACGCCCCAGATCATCTCCAGCGCGACGTCGATGAGCGATCTGCGGGCGAAGCAGACGGAGCTGGAGCCGGGCGCGACGGAGCAGGCGACCGCGACAGTCGTGGTGGTGGTGGAGGGCAACGCAGCGAAGGGCGACGGGCGGGGCCCGGTGCGCAAGTCGAACCCGATACCGATCGAGCGGGCGCTGCCCGCCGGCGACGATCTGGGCTGCAACACGCCGGACAAGCCGTTCAACTACTGCGAGGAAGGCACGCCGGACTTTAGTCGCGAGACGTCGCTCAGCATCATCGACCTGCAGGAGGAGAGCGACGGCGGCGTGCTGCAGCAGCAAGAGAAGGCGGACGAGGCGAAGCAGGAACATCCGCAATCGCCGAAGCAGCAGCAGCAGCAGCAGCAGCAACAACAGCAGCAACAGCAGCAACCGCAACCGCTGGTAAAGTCACCGACGGCGGCATCGGTAGTGCTGGTGGACCCGACCGCCACCATGCCCGGCACGCTCGGCAAGTCCGTATCCTTTCTCAACACGGGCGCGGACGAGACGCCGCTCATGTTTTCGCGCACCAGCTCGATGGGCTCGCTGTCCAGCGCGGAACCGGCCTGCACCGACGACAAGAGCTCGATCGTGAGCGAGTTCAGCCGGATGGCGTCCGGCGTCATGTCGCCGTCCGAGCTGCCCGACTCGCCGACGCAAACGATACCGCACTCGCCGCACCCGCAGACGAAGCGCCCGATGCTGCCGAAAACTTCCCCACCCGACGATGGCGGTGGCGGTGGTGGAGGTGGTGGTGGTGGAGGCGGTGACGGCGTTGGTGCCGGTGTGCGCGGTGATGGGGTGGGCGCGTTCGCCGACACGGTCAGCAAGTTTAACGTCGAGCACACGCCGGCCCAGTTTTCGTGCGCCACCAGCCTGAGCAACCTGAGCCTGCTGGAGGAGAAGGACGAGCGGCACAGGGACGAGGTGCAGCAGCAGCTGGAGGGAGGAGGTGGCGGCGACGGCGGTGGTGGTGGAGTGGTGCCAATTCCTTCCCAGCCGCCGGTGCTGCCGAACCCGGCCGATGTGGTGCTGCTCGGCTGCATGGTGAACGGGACGGCGGGCAACGCCAACGGCCCGACCCACGACGAAGGGCACGCCTCGGACGGCGACTCGGACGGGGGCGGCGGCGAGGACGACGAGCTGCTCGCGTCCTGCATCAGCATCGGCATGAGCAGCGTGGTGGCCCGCAGTGCCGCCAAGCACCAGCAGCACCAGCAGAACAGTTCCTTCCCGACGGTCGCCACAATGCAGCGCCCGTACGACGGCAACGAGGACGGCGGGCACGATTCGGACGACAGCTCGAACCTCGACTCGGACAACAACGACCGGCTGCTGGAGGAGTGCATCCTGAGCGGCATGCCGAAGCCGAAGCAGCCGCTGCATCCGCTGCTGCCGCCGGGCGGGCCGGTGCTGAAGGAGCACCCGTTCAAGATGATGCGCACCAATCACAGCCATCCGCTGCTGGCGGCGCCCGCCAACGACGAGCTCAACCCGTACTACATCGAGGACAGCCCGTGCAACTTCTCCACCGTGTCCGCCCTGTCCGACCTGACGATGGCGTCCGACACGATGGCGACCCCGATGCGCGAAAAGTCGCTCGAAAGGTTGGTTTTTAATGTCTAATTCGCTGTCGATTTGTTGAGCTTCTCCGATGATTCCTCTTTGTGATTTGGTTTTGTGATATGCCACCCAGCAGTTGTCTTGATGTTCCGTCAATATTTCTTAATTATTCACTCTTTTTTATTTTCATTGATTTTAATGCGCTAAGATCACATAACAAAGCCATTCCTCAAAAGCCTTCCCAAATTCCTGTAGGTGCTAGGTAGAATAGAGTTTCATGAATATTTCGTTGAGATTCTTTCATATGAATCTTCAGCGTTTAGTGATTCGAATCTTGAATTGAATCTCTAAAGATTCCTCCAAGGATTAATCAATTTCGAGAGAGAATTCTCCAAGGATTAATGAATCCTTAGAGATGTATGATTATCAAAACATTGAATTTGCACGATCCCTTGGTACAGTGGTTAACTCGTACGACTTAAGAACATCGACCATTCCTCAAAAACCTGTAGGTTCCTGTATATTGAAGGTAGAGTTGAGAGTCATGAATCGTTCATTGAGATTCATATACAGTAGGTGATCGCTAACTGGATGTGTTTTACTGGAGTTTTTTTAACTGGAAGTTCGGAAACTGGAGTGATTCTCAAAAACACATAAATGTCAAAAAATGAAACATCCGGAATCTTAAGAACAGAAATTCATAGCAAATGTGCACTTATTTCACAAATTTTACATTTTTTTTAATTTTAGTTTACTCGAGATTAAACCTCTCAGTTAGACTGCGCTCTGGCACCAATCGAACACGACATCCGACTCGAACAAACCCATTTAATCATATGGAGATGCACTGTCAGACACAAACAAACAAACAAGACAAACATGTCAAATCCCATACATTTTTCATGTTCGATGTCGTGTTCGATTGGTGCTAGAGCGCCGGGTTAGCGGTCACCTACTGTATATGAATCTTCAGCGTTGAGTGATTCAAGCGAATCTCGAATCAAATCTTCGGTGATTCATGAATGATTCAATGATTTCTCCTATAATTCATGAATCTCCTATAATTAATGAATATCTAAAGATTCCTCGAAGGATTAATCATTCTAGAGCGAAAAATATCCAAGGATTCGTGATGCTTTAGAGATGTATGATTTTCAGAATATTGAATTAGCGCAATCCCTTGGTACAGTGGTTAACTCGCACGACTCAAACAACATGCTCTTCGAGTTCAAGCCTGCCATGGACCGTCTCCCCGTAGCAAAACAAACTACTCGACTAAGTGGTACTTGCCAAGCAGTCTCGAAAGCCTGTATAAGCTGGTATGGCAAGGATGTTAAGCCACAAAGAAGAATAAGAAGAAGCTCTATGCATCTATGAAGAGATTCGTGAATCTTTCGAGATATATTGATCTTTTGAGATTCATGATTCTTTCGAGATTTATTCATCTTTCGATCTTTCCAACATAGATTCAGATTCACTGAATCATTTCAAAGATTCACTCAGATTCATGAATCAGATTTACCCAACATTAGTGCTAGGACAAAAGTGAACAAAAACACTCGTGGAAATATTTGTATCGTGACAAACTAATCGTAGCATACAATGAGAAGAATTTTTCATCATTTCGAAGAAGGCTGTTGTAACCAATCCATACCAACTGTTATTCTCTCCTCCAACAGCATGGATCGCAAGTTAATAGATTCGCTGGTGAAGGAGGGATTCCCGAAAAAGCGCGAAATTGCCGTCGTCAGCTCGCCGTCGGTCGAATCCGAAACGGACGAACATCTGCTGGACGAAGCGATCGCGGCGGGAATCACGGGCAAAGGTCAGCAAGTGCGTGGTAAGTAGACGAACGAAAGGAGCGTCCTCCTCCGTGGCGTTTCGCTAACTCTCCGCTCCTACCTGCAGGGGACCAGACCGGCCCAGCGAGGCAGCCCGAAACGGACATGTTTGGTGGTGGAGCTCGCGATGAGCTGCTGGCGGTACGCAATCGACCGTCAGCGGGCGGCTGGGATTCGCCACCGCGACACCGGCGCACCAACCACGACCACCATCACGACGACGACGATGACGATGAGTCGGAGCAGGAGGAAGACTACCAGCTGCTGGTGGAATGCATCCAGAAGGGCATGCGACCGCCGTCGGCGCACGGTGGGAAGCTGCGGGACGACGGGCCGGCACCACCGGCGACCCAACAGGACGGCGACGAGCACCAGTGGCCCCTGGGGTCGCACGGACTGCAGCGTACGCACGTGCCCGCCGCCACCCTGCCGAAGCAGTCGTCTTCGCATCCAAAAAACGTGCAAACTACGCCTGCGATGTCGAAGGATGTCGGTGCCTTCGAAGTATCGCCAGGCGTAGGAAACAGAGCAAACCGTTCACCATCGGGCCGGCCAGCCAGCGCTGGGGCGAAACAGTCGCCGGCGGGCCATTCGCAACCGGATACGTCCGGCAGCACCGACACCACCATCCGGCCCAGCCGGCGGCCATCGTCGCCGTCGAGCACGGCCGGCAGCATCGGGGGGGCCCTTCCCGCGGCCACGACCACCGGGGCCGGGGCCCAAGGGCAGCCGGCAGCGGCGGCGGAACCGACCACACCTTCCGCCCGCACAGTCCCGATTGGGTGTGAGGTAGTGGGGGCAGGGAACGGGTCGATGCGGCTGGACGAGCGTGATGGGGGAACGTGCGCGAAGCACAAGGACCCGGAACGGATGCTCCAGTCGGTCGAGCGGCTCACCCAGGAGCTGGTGGCCCAGGTGGAGGAGTGGCATGTGCGGGCCGCCAACCCGGTGCCGGACGACGAGCTGGTTGCGGTCGGGGCGGCGGGCATTCAGTTCAAGATCGGCGAGAAGGTGACGAGCGTTTATTGCGACTCCGCCCTCAAGCTGGAACCCATGCTGCAGGACGAGTCGCAGCTGGAGCTGGTGGACGCGGAGGGCAATCTGGACAGCGTGGAGCCACCGTCGATTTTGTACCAGATGTCGATGCAGCCCGTGCCGCGCCATGAACCGGTGGTGAGCACGCTGAACGCCGATTGTCTGCCACCGATCAGCGAGCAGACGGCTGCAGCGGGTGGTAGACCGGTGGCTATGGCGAACGGCACACCGAAAAAGCAGCTCACCATGCACGCGATCAACAATAAAACGCGATTGGAAGATTTGAAGGTAAAAGCGAGAGAGAGAGGGGAAAATAGTGACATACACCTCCTTCATCGTTGCGATATTCGACTAATGAGGGACATGTTTCGTTTTTTTAGGGGAAAAACAACAAACATCCGGAGCCAAAAAGCCCCAAGAAGGATCCAGCCCGCGCGAAGATTGCGAAACCAGTCGTCGAGAGCGT
Source organism: Anopheles merus (assembly GCF_017562075.2). Lineage (NCBI taxonomy): Eukaryota > Metazoa > Arthropoda > Insecta > Diptera > Culicidae > Anopheles > Anopheles merus. Next base: position 780,059 of record NC_054081.1, on the reverse strand, counting down.
GGCGAAGGTGGCACGGGGCCGTCCGGCGGCGCCAATCGTCACCGGAAGACCCAAGGCCAGCTCCGCCACGAGCAGTCCCACCCATCGGCCGTCGCCGAAACGGTTCGCTTCGGTGAACGGCCCGCGGGTGACGCCGAAACCCGTCAAAAAGGCGCCTGCCGAAGCAGCACCAGCAGCAGTTGCTGTTAGCAAACCGGCTGCCAAACCAACCACCGTCACGCTGGTGCGCCAGGGCACGTTCGTGCTGGAGGAACCGACGCTCTCGGTGCACGTGCCGAAGGTGCTCACCGATCCGGCACCGGCGGCCGGCCCGGAGCGCAGACTATCCGCGGGCGGGGCAGGCAAACTGGGCGAATCGAAGATACCGCTGCCGAAGGGGCTGAAGGAGCGGGCCGACGCCAAGCCGCTGCCGGCCAGGGTGAGCCGCATCCCCCCTCCAAAGCGTACCGCACTGGGGAAAGAGTCTTCCCGATCCGTGCTGCACAAGTAAGCGGGCGATGCGCACGGCCACGCCCGTGGTGGCTGCCTTCGAATCGTGTCGCTGACAGCAACCAAACGCTCACCTAGGGGTAGTAGTTTATTGCATTACATATTATCGCTTAGCTTATGGAATTCTTGCAATAATCATTACTTGATGGGAACCAATATTCTAGTCCGTTTGATCGATTTTATTCCGCGCGTCCAATGCCATCCAGTGGCTGAATGAATTTTTGCCTCTATTCTTATTCCCGCGCGTGCCGTGCGCCCAGTTCCGCCCGTGTTTCGGAGATGTTGCGAAGCAAACCAAATAGTTGCAACATTTCGGTATGCACGCTGCTCGCAGCACGATCGCCACGCCACGAGCTGTTAGTAAGAATTGATTTACCCTTAAAAGCCAACAAACATCATCATGATCTACAATCGACGTTAAGTTACCGCGTCTTCGCGCGCATATGATATTCCGCTAATGTTTTATTTAAATTATAATTTTCTACTGCGAGCTTACCGCTTTACCGCACGCAAACTAGTTAATCAAAAACAAACAAACAAACAAAACAGAAACAACCGATATGCTAAATTATGAAGCGTTTCTATTTACGAGCCAGCGCTGGTTAAGTAGTGTTGGCTGGTAGTGAATGCGTTTAGGATTAGAGTCTACTATATGTCGAATTCAGGTATGCGTGGTAATATTACACAGTGCATTGAAGTTAAGTACAGCATGAGACCACGGCTACCCAATGCGATGCGTATCAAGTTGGTCAGCGGTCAGTAGGATTAGCAAAGTCTCTCGTAAAATATAAATTGCAAATTTAAATGAAAAGTTGCGTTGTGTATTGTTTCCTCACCATAACAAATAATCGCATGTGTGATGACATCGCTGTGGCAAAGCTATTGTGCACTGTGGAAGTGTTGCAGATTCGGGTAGACATAGTTGCTTTCCTTCCCTTGCAATGATAGTATTGTTCCAAGAGCAAAATATCACTTAGTTGCTTGTTAAGTCTTCTTCTTCTTCTTCTTCTTCTATTTGGCGTAACGTCCTACGCGGACATGCCGGCCTATACAGGCTTTCGAGACTTCATAAGCTGGATAAGAATAAGGTGTAATTCCAAGAATTAGGCGCTGGTATGATAATTCTGAAGTCAAACACACTGGAACCTAAAACACATAGGATTCAGAGTTCTATTTCCATTTGTTTACAGCATTGCAGTATTTACATCCTTCCCATTCCTGATATGATGGAATTCTGCATTTGAGAAAAAGCCGACAATCGCTATGAGCGAAGAAAAGGCACTCTTCATATAATTTTAGTGAGAGACGAATGCTAAAAATTCGCTTAAACACTGTTGGAGTGGTACATGGACTGACAAGAGTCGATAAACAATATCATTCTACACCTACTGACACCTAGTCCGTGCGTTTTTTGGAACAACATATGTTTTCGCCTCATTAAGCGTTTCGTGCTAATTTTAAGTACCTACGGTCGTCGCTTACACAAACAACATCCTACGCGGATGATTGTGAAATTATCTTTGCAGAAGAGACGAGATGTTCCTGCTTGCCCGCGTGCGCCTGCAACGCGGTGTAATGGCTCCGGTGTGAACACACACACGCACACACAGAGAGGCTGCTGATGTCAGGAATGATGTCTTGCAATCTCGGTAGAACGTTATTCATGGCAAAAGGAGAAAGAAAATAAAGGAGACGTATTTGCATACGGTAACGTGTAAAGCTTCTGTAAACTAGCCGTACAAACCAAGCCATCCGGTCAGGTCTCCGGCACTTGAGGTAAGGAAACAAAATGGAGAGAAAGGATTTTAAAGTTGAAAAGCGCCACGCTAGAATCTGCTACGCTGAACTTTGCTCATAATTTATTTAAATGACCCGTTTGTCCGATGTTAATGGACCTTGAGTGAAGTTTGTGTGTGTGTGTGTATGTTTGATTTCCATGTCGTTGTCCTGTGATGAAAAAAACGGTATGACTTTTCTATGCATTTTTTTATTATTTTGGTTGAGATAAGTACGGAGTGCGGACTAACGGCGGCTGAAAGAAGAGTACTCGACTCGCTCAGGTCAGCGATGTTTACCGAGCGGCTAAGTGTAGAGCTTTTTGTCCTTTTTTTGTATCCCCCTAGTTCTCTGGACTTTGACTCGGGGCTTTGGTGCTTTCGAACTCCACTGAGGCAGAGCTCAGACACTCGTACCTGGCCCGGGAGCGTCCCAGTATTGGTGCTGATAATTAATGCAAACAGACCGGACGGAGGCAGCCTAACACACTGTCGCAAGTTACCACCAACCCACCGTACATCGTGCACATTCTGTTCGCGGGCAGGAAGGAGCACAGTTCAGGCGCAGTTCCATCTCGCCGGCTGCAGTGCTGCTAGTTGCAGGCGAAACATCGTGCACACTCTAATTCAATAATTGCATGTATGCAAGTTTTTAACCACCCAGTGGGAGTGGGAGTCGTACGGGTCGCCCCGCCCTGCATCATCAGCCGCTCACCGTTCGTGTGGGGTGTCCATGCGCCCTGAACTTTCTAATTAAATCAATCGCGCGATGATAAATTGACATTGATTAACGGAGATTGAGAGTGCCGGTGTCTATCGATCGGCCGCCAGGCCCCGGGGAGACCGACCACCGCAAAAGCACACACACACACACACACACACACACGCACGCACAATGTGCATCACGTACCCGGCTAGGCTAGATGAAAGGACGGTGTGTGCCAGATGGTTTTAAGGAACCGAAGGGCCTTTGCGTCTCCGCAACTGGATGTGCCCGCAAGCACCCACGGCGGATGCCGGGCTAATGTCAGCGCCCGGCCAGGGAATTCAAGCCTGTAAGGCAACGGCTCAATTAGAGGCGCGTTTGTTTGGTTAGAGCAGTCCTGGGCCTGGCTCGGAGGTGGGCAGCGGCGTCGGAAGCGGCAACAACTTTACCGGCACGGGATGTGTGTGGATGTAAATGAAATTAATTGTGAGTAGCAGTGTGTAGCTTAATGAACGCTGCATACTTCGGTTGGAAATGGTTGAGCGCTTTTCAATGTCCCTCAAGACAGAAGCCAGAAGCTGTCTTTGCATTCAATTTGAAGAATTGATCCTGAAGCCGTTGGTAGATAGTGCCTTAGAGCCGTTGTTGATGTGCCGTTCTATGTGCAGGGATGCCTAGGGAGATGGCATCATCTACTCCTACCGTAGTTTTGAGAGCATAAGGGCATCCTCAGAGCAAGGATTTATTGATCTGGGTGATTCGGGCATCAGACGACCTTATCTTTGCGAATGCACTGGTTGGGAACTAAGTAAAACAATTATTCAATTAGAAAGGCATTCAAGTTTCAGTACATACCAGGAAGATTCCTAAGTCTCTAAGAAGAGCATTTAATAAGCTTTACCGACTCGCTGCTCTGTTTACGGATACGACCGGTGGTGGTGTGATTGGCATGGGTAGTAAACCTATCCTATGCCACAGGTAGTAGGTAGTAGATCTTTTAAGTTGACTACTGGACAGTCGGTGTATTTGAAACAATATTTTTGTTCTATTGCTTTGTGATATTGCACGATCTATAATAATCTTGATATCTAAGGTGCATTGATGGGCTCAAAGGTTTAGAGTCGTTTGTAGTTGTAGTTCAAACTACAATGAAAATCTTCTAGGTCCAATCATTTCTGTAAAAAAAACTGTACATTTTAAACCAAACCGTGAAATCCACTAAAAGTCAACCTTTTGATAACATTTCATAACAAAATTTTTGCAAACGACATGATTATTAAAGTAATGTACTTAACATATTTTAATTTCAGAATTCTAACATTTTGCCATCAAAAGCCCGCTCCGCGTGCCGGGATAACGAGCTAAAGTTAAGTTAATTATCATAATTAGACTTGCTGCCGCCTCAGGCACTCAGCAAATGTAAACAATGCTGTACAGTTTGACATAACCAACACTGGCATTTCTAGCGCAATTTTCTTAAGAACTGAGCTGCTTTTTTGGGTAGCGCTGCAACGATGTAAAAGTTTGTAGCGAGTTTTCCAAGAATAAACATTCTTTATCACGTATGTTTGAACCCCTTTGCTACAATGCTTTAACTGTTTCCAAGGAAATCAACCTAAATGCAAATTATCAGAGAAACATTCAACTGCCAATTGCCCTTTGAGGGGAAAAGTGAAAAGATCTCTTTCAAACCCTGAATATGCCAAGACCCGAGAAAGATGGCTTAAGATTACGAAGCGAGTGTTTTAAGCCCCAGGGGTCGGCAAACTTTACAAGCAAACAGTAGGGTTGAAGAAATACATCGCCCGCAGTGTGCAGATTTTCAGACATAAAGCATTCATTTTGTACTGACACTGCTTCCAGACAAAAGCACGACTTTCAAAATCTTATTCACATGAAGTTTCGTTGTTTTATAGTTATAGTTTGTGGACGTGGCTTGATGGGCCTTTCCGCCAATTTCGTCGTAGGTCCTATACCCTATCCCTAACCTATCCTTTACCACCAATCAAAGCAGATCCTCCAGAAGTGCAGAGAGCGCTGGATGCATATGCCCCACCTGTTCATCGACATCAAGTTGGTATAGCATAACAAAGACCGGAATTAGTTATGAGACATCAAGCAGCGGAACAATATTCCAGGGAAGTGTATCATGCTGTTAGAGGTCACCATGAGAGCAGAGCAAGGTGAGACTGTAGGACTTGATGTCGGAATCTTTCGAATCGCACTTGGGAATGAGACTAGGTGACTCCCGTTTGCTTTTCAACATTGCCTTGAATGATATGACATCAAGGATGACATCGATAACATCGGACTGTGAAGATGTGTGAGGCCAACTGAAACATGAAGTGGCAAGTAAGCTTGCCGGTGGTTCAACCAGTGATATGCCTAAACTTGGAAGCAGCGTAGTAGTTCAATGCGACATCCTCGACATCTTTGTGACGGACGTAGCTTTAGACAACGATATCAGCAGTGCAATTCTGAGCCACATTGTGCTGGTAGATTGTGAAAACTACCAAATTCACCATCTGCTGAGATCCAGAAGACTTGGAGATATGTACGTCTCCAAATATTTGTTTAGTCCCGTCAGTGCCGTACCAGTGTGTGCTCAAACGCGAAAGGTAACATTGAATTTGCTCAAACTCAAATCATACAAATCAGTGTTGCCCGTAAGCCGAATGTCACAGCAAGCAAAATGGTAGCGAACTACCACCAGCTGACTGGACAAACGGACGCTCGCCCAAACACCTTCCCTAACACTAATGAGCAGGATGTGTGCTAAACTTGCCGAACTGGTGCATGCCAGTGACAGGTGTACTGCTGTGCTGTGCCGAGTCTCGTTAGCTGGCGTTCCTCGCTTACCCACGGCAAGCTAAGCTTGTAATGAAGCGGCACTAAAAGTTACGCCAAACTTCAGACTGACCCACCGGAGCCGTCTCCCGATAAAGTGCAGCCGTTGCTTGTGCTTGTCTTTTTTTTCGGCAAAAGTTTCTGTAACCGCCTGTTACGGTGGGCGACGAGACTCTGAAAAAATTGGTTTACTTATGCAGTTAGTAAAAAAAAAAACAATCCACTCTAGTGTTGCTTGTTCTTCTTTCTTGTTTACATCGCGCTCTGCAGCAGACACTCTAACGGCTGCTTATAAAGGCATAACTTTAAAGGAAACGTGTAAAGCGTGCGTAAGCGACGAACTGCAACCGCACCGAAACGCACCGATCCGCTACCGAAACTGCAAATTGCAGTTTCGTCACAGCACAAACGGGAACTAATTGCCACCACCTTCTCCTCACGATTTGGAACCAAATGGTCGTTTGAGTATGTGTGTGTGTGTGCTTTCCCAGAAAACATTTCGGAACGGTTTCGGAAACCGTCGATGGTTCCGGTAGGTTGGATTTCCTCAGGCTATACGCTGCTCTCTGTCTCGTCACCAAACGGCGTTCGCAAAAGGCGCTTGGAGGCGCCTCCCGCTTCAGGCGCACCTCAAACCCCCTCTCAGACACCGAACTCCCGCTCTCCAAAACACGTACTTTGAGCGACGGAATTAGAGCCTTCGCCGTGTGAGCGAATCGATCATTTAGAATGTAAATTTTATGACGATAATAACCATCGGGCGCTGGTTAGTGTAACAAGATAATGGGGCACCATTAAAGGCAGCGTTACGGTTGTTTTTTTATGTCCTCGAGACACCTGGTGAACCGTGTGTGTGTGTGGGTAAGCGATTTGTCTTCTGCTATTTTTTGCGTGGCTCCCTTTTTATGGGGCTCGGGTTAAGATTTATGTGTAATTGCGTAGCTTCTTGCCAAATGCATACGCATGAGCTCTGGGTCGCGTTGAAATATTCTGCTCGTCGAAAGGATCAACATTACTCATTGTTTGTGTTGGGCTTTTCAGACAAGTTATGACAACTGAAATTATTGTAAGGCAGAGTTATGCACCTGAAGCATGACTGGAGCGATGGTAAGCGTCTTGGAGCATGGCGAGGAGATGCAAGCTTTTAGCATCATTGCTGATTAGCTTCGCCGCTGTCGGCCTCCAGCAACTGGTTCTCTGACCAACTGACAGATAGGCATCGTAAGCCTGTCAAGAGGGCACGAAATCGGCCGCCTGTACTGCTCTGGCAACGGCGTTAGTGTTGACGCATTCCATCCCACTGTAAAAGTGTCAGGAGGCTTACAACCTTACAATCGAATCATTCTTTCCCCAATCTCCAAGCGAGGGGTTGAAGAATTCCCTGTCCCTACCCACGGGAGTGCCGTTCAATCTGGCTGGTATGCGGATGGTCCAGAATGGTGTGTCCCCGCTGTGCTCCGGCCGTCGTCTTAAATGATCGCGCGTGCCTGCGTTACGACTTCATTTGCAGGCGCCATTCCACTAACCAATCACACACAACACACTCGCCGAACGGTTCAGATTCGGGAAATGATCGAACCCTTTTCGGTTGCAGCGGTACGGGGGCTCGAACTAATCTTGCCGGCGCCACACTGCCGGTTGCACTGCCGTATCTTTCGTGTGCGATCGTGGCCGCGCCCTGGACCAACCGTCCGGTGACGGGTGACGCGTGTGGACGCGTTATTTATCGTACAGTATGGAGCAGTGCCTCTAGCCCCTCTAGACATTCCAACTTCATCGGTGGCGAATGGAAGGAAACAAAGCGCCGAACATTCCAGCGTGCACACTTGGATACGCGTGTTGCCGACTTCGGTTTCGGTTCTTTAGCGCTGGCGCTAGAAAGGAAGGACATTCGGTGCCCTCCTGTCACGAAGCCCCGGCTCATTCGGGTACGAAGCCCCGGCTTTTGCCATTACGGGGTGAACGTTGGACTGGAGCTTGTCATCTTACCAGCTGCAGTCATCCTGCCGGTCATAGCGACTGCTCGGGAACGTGAAGTGAAACCGCCGTACGACGCAATTCGATTGGATGGAGTGATAAACGCATTTGCGTCAGCGGAAGATTGAACCCGGGCGGCTGGGTACGGATCTGCCGCCAGAATTACTTTGCCGGTCAAGATCTTGGAACTTTGCCGTACAGCATTTCAATTTGCTTCATTTCTTTCGAATGAAGTGGCTAGGAACTGTTACTACGAACTGTTAAGGTACAGCTCAGTGGCAACAATCGCAAGGAAGATGAAAAGTTGCACTCCATTTAGCAAATTAGCCATAACATTCCCAGCAAGAAACTTCCACACCGGACGACAATAGAACACGGGCCACAATGCGATTGCAACTTGTTCAATTACATCCATTATCATCAATCAATTTTCAAGGGTTGTTAGGGCATTAGAGCGATAGAGCGAATTAAATGAAGTTTCCCTTCAACAGAGATGAGAGTCAACGAAATGGGGGTGGGGGAATCAATTCTAGATTAAGCTGGTTTTGCGTCACGCTCAAAGGTTGTGTTTTATGTTTGAAACGATTGCTAATTGCATGAAGAGTCCTGCTACACCTCATGTCAAACTATCATTTCTAGTGCAATTAAACTATGCCCTAAAGCCTTAATTGTCAGGCTTTAAAAACAAAATACACTTTACACATTAAAACAACAACAATCTTTTGTTCATACACCCTCATACTCTGTCGTGTAACATTTATTGAAAGTCTGTGGACTAAACATTTAAATCGGAATTTCTTTGCAGTACGTTTTGAATGTTGCCTAAAGCTTGTTCTTTTAATTAAGACAAACTAAGTACTATTTGTTGGACTTGTTGGTATGACATGCGTCACTATGTCATATATCAAAATGTTTTTCCCAAATTTCCTCAATTCTTCGTAATTGTTAAGAGAATGTTTCAATACCGTGTACAAAACCCGAGCGTCTATGGCAAAATAGCTAGAGTTGAAACTCCCGCCGGGCCCCGGCAACGGGACTATCGATTGATTTTTTTGGCAGGCTCTGCGCCCAGTCCCTCGGCTACTTCCGGCAGGTGCTCATGCTCGAGCATTCGCAGCGCAGAGTCTGTGCCTCGGTGTATTTTTGTGTGTTACTTCCGTCGAATGCCGGCGCGCAAAACTAGGTGAAGCGACTAGAAGGAAGAAAATATTCATGCGCCGGGCGCTGTGCCGTCATTTTTACCTTGCCGTAGCGAGCACGTCCCACTGACAGGCTAATCAACTCGTACCGAACCGCTGCCAGCACCCGGTGGTGCACCCAGGGTGCGTGCGAACAAAGCGGTGACGCAGCTCGAGCGATTTGTATAAGTAAATTAAACTTCGCTTAATTTTATTTCCGCTTCGGGGAAATATGCCAACCTTCTCCTTTCAGCCCCCCCCGCAAACACCACGCACGAGCACACCCGCTAGTGGGAGTTATTTTATTACGCGTGGTTTTCTTTGGCCGGATTGCTGGAGTGGCAATGGCACCGAGCACCAACTGGTCGCTGTTGATTAAGGACAATCTTTTTTCTTTTTTTTTACCGTCCCACCGTCTCGGTACCGTACATTTCTCCCGGGTGACATCCGGGGGGGGGGGGGGGTTTTTTTTGCTGCAAAGATTTCCTTCCTGTGCACCGTGCCGGAAGTTTCATTCGTCCGTAGAGTGATTGAGCTTTGTGAAGTTGGAAGCTGGCAGGGATGGCAAGCGGTGTGGGCTGATGTGTGTCACCTGTGACCCCCTTCCGGGGACTCGGTGGCGGTTGGAGGACTTTTAGCTTCATTTAACTGCACTTCACTGGGCGTAGGAGCATCGTCCTCATGTCTTCGCTCGCTCTCTTCTCCGGTGGAGATCGCTAAACGAGCTAATTTAAGCGACAGTTATATCTAGATAAAAAATGTCGGCACGAAGACAGATGAAAGGGAGTGGATTGAGGTTTGACGTAAGAATAAAGCAGCGGAAGGTGGAAGAAACAAAAAAAAAGTCAAAGAAACGTTTCTACACGTTGAGTCAAATTTCTTGACGCGCTTTGCTCGCTCGCCCATCCCGCCCAAGCAAACGCAAACGTTTCAATTTCTCCGGCAAACAAATATTAGATTACATCTACGGAAAGAGCCGCCCGTTCGTGCCGGGTGGGCGAGAGGTTGCAAAGGTTAGCGTTGGGGACGGTTTGGGAGCAGCGCGAGCTAACGATGGATTTTATTTAAACTTTTCATCTCCGCTCCAGCGCCATTCTAGCCAGTATTATTATTATTATTGCACATCCCTTCACTACCCTTCAAGAAATCCTCACAAATCCTTTCGCGCTAGCAGCGCCGCCCACGGAAAGTGAAAACATTTTTCTTAATTAAAATGACGAATGGGGGCCCTCTTCGGGTGCTTTCACGCTGCAAAATGGCACCGAGTGTTGCCGTCTGCCGCCGTCGCGACGGTGATGCTGGTGCCGTTCTCCTTGAGCCTTGAGCTTCGGTTTGGCGATTGGGGATGAAAAGACGGCTGTTCTCGCGCTTTCTATTCAACGCGCTTTTCTCGCTTTCTTGCCTTAATACCAGGGCACCAGGAAGCCGTCGCTGAAGAGGCACTGCAGTCAGGGCTGTCCGAAGAATGGCGACAGCGCCAGCAAATAAGCTGACCTTTCCCAGGGCCTTTTGAAGGAATGGTTCGTCGCTGGGTGGGAGGCAGAATTTGCCGCCGGTGGACGTAAACGCATCCATTGGCGACTCATACCCGCAGCCCGAGTATGGGCGAGCATTGGCTGCAGATGCTACAGGTGTCGGGTGGGGAACTTTTATTCAATGGAATTAGGCATTAGGGAGTCAGGATGATGAAGGATTAGTGCTCGATAGTGCTAATGGGGTGTTTTGACTTTATGCAGTCGTGAAGAAGTCCAGACCGCTGGGAACTTGGTGGAACAATGGGAGGTTGGACTTACTTTTTCTGTTAATCTGATAGTAAACATCATGAATAGAGATTAATCAACAAGGGTAATGAGGGTTTGAGGAGCACTATAGGTGAAATACAAAGAAGGAAGGCGTACACGAGATCTTTTATACTGCGGACGTTAGAGACGGACAATCGGCATGAGATCTTTGTCGTTTTGTATATATTCAAGGGCTTAAAGGGTTTCTCATCGGTCCCAGTGGTTACACATTAAACACTTTCTGACCAACATCTGACATAAAATCGTTTATTTCACGTAATCAAAAGCTCAATATCAGCTGTCAACTAAAAATATAGACAGTGAGCGACTCATGCAACAGAGTGAAATCGATTGAGACGAGATTCGGTCATCATAACGCTTAATTACAACCTCTGGTCGCGGTACGAAATCACCTCTAAAAGCCTTAATCAGGGCCTATTATGTTACACTGCTGTTAGAGAAAAGGTGTCTAAATTGTTGATTGTTTTTGTGATTGCGTGTAAAGCAACTTAATTTGTCCGTCGTGTGACGTCTCTAACCTCTCTAACGAAGGATTTCGCAAGTATTTGTATTACTTAACTAAAATGTAGCTTCGTTTTTGTCAAACCCCTGTTTGTCAGATCAGAGCTACGGAAAGGGTTTTTGTTTTCCGCATTGTTCGGAAAAGCTGCCAAACAATCACATAGTTGTGCGTAATCTATGGACGACCCTGCTTCATCACTAAATCATTACGAATGACTCTCCTTATCGTGGAAATTGGTGTAAACACTCCAGCAGATCTAGAGGACCTTTCCAAAAAAAAAACACCGAAGCGCATGTAGTTGGTAAACATTGTCCCACACTAACGATGCGTAAATGATTGATTCACTAAATTTGGAGTTGCAGTTGGCCAAACAGTTGCAAACGAATCGGCGTCGTAACACGCTGCCAGTGCCGCGCTCTCGGGCTTGAGGTTTGGTTTTGCTCGGGTGCGTAATTGTATCGACCGGGCGTATTTGCATCGTACGCTAATCGATTTCCAGCGCGAGAGCCCGATTGGCAAACCCACAGACACGCACACACACACACACACACACACACACACACACACACACACACACATGGGCACACAAGGGCTCGGTTGCAACCCGTTTTCCGGGGCCGGGCGCTGGGTTCGACGGCCGCGAAATGGCAGACCTTCGCCACCCAAAACTTACACACAAAGAACGGCACCAAGCCCACCCTCCTCCCGCCGGGCCCGAAAGAAAGAAACAAGTTGGAGCCCCAGAACCACCCACACTCCGAGCCGCGACTTCCCTTTCGCAGCCAGTTCGGGGCGCCGCATCGCCGGCCCGAAAGGTGTTGGGATACGATTTTGATTGGTTTTGCGAGCGCACCCCCCCCCCCAACGGTTGGGCCCGCTTGGCACGCTTGGCAGCCGCGCGGCACGTTGCATTCCAACCATTTCAGCCATTCGGAAAGCGTTTTTGTGGGGCGAATGCAGTTTTTCCTACACCCTCCCGCGCCCGCGGACAAATAATGCGGCCAGCAGTGCTTTTTTTATCTCGTGTGGCTGCGCGCGTGTGTGTGTGCATGCATAGTGCATTTAAGGTAACACCGAGCGAGCGCTTTAGAGCGAGCGATAATTACGATCGATTGGATGCAATCATGATAGCGCGGCGCGGACGCACGAATGGCTGCCCGAAACTAATTTCAATACCAGGGGCTAGGGGTATGGGGAAAATGGCTCGGGCGTTTCGTTTTTGGAGGTCTGGTAACTTGGTAAAACCGTTTTACAATCTTGCTGGTGGAACGCGAAATCAAGCGATGAACGTTATACTTTTACTACAAAGTAGCCGTTGATTTTTCCAACAACAAATCAGCTTAAAATATTTTTGAAGCTGGAACTTCAGAGTTCAGAGTTTTAAGAAATGTTTTTATAGTTCCTAAAATTGTAATTTAAGCTAAAAGACGTTTAATATCCGTTATAGCCTGATGAATCAACTCAAGTAGTTCGCTACGGTGAAGGATTTACAAGACTGATGATGTCTTCAGCAAACATTCTATGTTTTTTTGTACTCGTAGGTCTTTTTAATGCCCTGTTCTTGTTCTTTCAGGAATGTCGTGATATTTCGTTAGTCATCATAGACAACCAAACTCTAGAAAACAGTCTTAGCTTTGGATCCCAGTTGAGTTCTTGATATAAAGAGCAAACTGCGTTCTGTGAGCATCTTCGGTTAATGTATAGAACACAAGTTTACTGTTAAGAAATTCATGAAGAAGTTTTCCGATGAACAAATGAGTTAAATTAAATATGGTTTCCTGAGGAACAATACAGGGGTTTGAAGTTATTCTACAAAAAAAAAAACCCAAGTATACTATTCCTTCGTCTTTCTTGGTCAGGTAGTATCTCCAGTACTTAGACCCAGAGCACCATTAGAAGCTAGATTCTCTGCCCCCACTTTAGGTTCTAGGGTCACACTGGCCAGTGTCATTGGATCTCATAACGATAACGATAAGTAATAGGAATGATTTTAATATTGATATAGAATAACTCAAGACTATATGGCGTAGTATCCGTCAACTCTTGAGAGGCTCAGTTCCCATTGAATTCTGAGATCCCTGCTCCAAGGTCCCCATGCGGGTGTGCTCTGTGTATGATCCGCTCTTGGCTGCAACTGTTGAAGCACATCTCAGGAGATCGATCAATCCTCCAAAAGCCTAAAAAGTTGACACATTTGTCACACTTTTATTGCCTTAATTACAATGAATTTGAGTGCATTTCAACATGATTTCCCCTTGTACTCATTCTTTTTAATTATTTGTGGCCGCTTAGCAGATCAAAGCAAGTTCATTTTTATTACTCCCTTGGCATTCTTTCACTTGCGGAACCGCGCTTGTCCGCATCCGTAGCTGTGTACATTGGCTGCATCAAAGCACATGTTCCAACGTTCGAAGCATCAACGCTCGACTCACAATGACACTTGCACTAGCTGCCCTGGTAGCCTCTAGACCACTTCAATGCTTCAGTGCTTCCTGCCTGGCAGCACAGGCGACGGGCGCCACAAACCATTCACACACACACACACACACACACACACACATACAAATAAAATAAACGGAAAAATAGCTCACCAGTTCGAACATGTACATTCGCTTTTTCGCGCCCAGACCTGGAGGCCGTCGACTAGCCGCCGGCAGGCCGGGCACGGGGTGTGGACACCACTCCATCCACCCTCTCCCACGCTTGTCGATATCGGTATTCGGCAACCTATTGGAGCATTTTCCGCGTCCTCCCACGGGCCCTTTTTTTTCGCTTTTCACCAATGTGTTTGTTCAACTGGGTTTGGCCAGCGCGGGAAGGGTCCGGGAATTTAAGGGTTAACTCCACCCCCGTCCCGATGGCGATGGTTCCGAAAACCTCTTCACAAATGAGTTATGTGACCGCAAGGCTTCGCTCTCTCCCGCCGGCATTGTCGCGCGAGTTTTCCAGGCCGCGCGCATCGTGTATGTTGTATGTGTAGGTGCGTTTGTTGGAAATCTGCAAATACCCCCTCGCTGGGAGCCGTCTCTCCCTCCCCTAGATGCTGCTGCCAGTATGTTCGGTGTCCGCCCGGGCCGCTGTCAGCAGCACGGCGCGGTTCGGGCGGTTGGTAATTAATTTTAACAGGCAAAAATAATTGGATGCCAGCTGAGCGAGCTGAGCAAACGCGCGCTGGCGGGCGGAAGCGTTGTGGTTGCATCGATTGCGTTTTATTGACAGTGGCGCGGTGGTGTTAGAGCAGGGCCAATTTTCGAATTTTCGAACACGTTCGTTTTCACCGCGCCTATCGGGAGGGAGTCGCTGGGGAGGGTCGGTGGAGAAGCAAGAAGAGAAAATTGTGGCAGTGAATTTGACAACACTTGGCGCCATCGGTCCCCGCTACCACTGCAGCCTGCCGTGGCGTCCCATCGCGGCGCGCTGGTTAACGTGCTATCGCTGTCGCTTAATAAGCTTCCTTCCTACGCTGCACCATTCGTTCTTCCCGGCTCGCGGCCGGGGGGCCTCGCCGGCGGCTTCTTACCGTGCCGCGGCATGTCACCAGCGCACACTGGCAGTGCGATATAATGCTAGTTAAATGAGCGTTAAATTGATACGGTGATTGAGATGTTTCTTGCGCGGTTGCCTTCGGGCGCGCTCCGCGCATACCTTCGATCCCGCGCGGTAGCAACAGCGATGGGGAGGTGGGTTGCGCACAGATGGAAAAGAAAAAGTGAAGCAAAAAATAAAAAAAAGGTAGTCGTGGTTGGTAGTTGCGCCACAACAGCCGGCAATATCCCAAGACCGTGTGCGAAGCCTTCTGGTATCGAAAATGTTAACGACTTGTTCTCATGCCAGCTGTCACATTTGCGTGAGCCGTCGCCGGGTGAGTCGAGGGTGGGGTGTTCTGTTTTTTTTCTTTCTTCATTTTACTGGCTACGGTGTTCCCGAGTGGAACAACAGCAACAAAAAACCCGAAACATTTCAGGGGAATTTATAGCGCTCATCCGCAGTATTGACATTGAACTTGTCCTCCTGCTTGCTTGGGTAATGGGAATTGCACGGTGTACACTCCACGAGCCGCACTAGTGCTGCACGCTAAAAGTGAACAGGTCCCCGGGTGTGCTGATGTTCCCTTTTTAGGAACCAATCGAAGTGGTCCAACTGGACCAACTCCCGGGAGTCGTATTTATTGGGTGATATTTAGCGAATGGAGCGGCTCAGTCAAGTGCACCACCATCCGGTGCTGCGTTAAATAAACACCAATAAACTAAGGCGCACAAGGTAGGTGCAGTGAAGCGAGGAACGGACCGCGTCACGGCTGCTGCTCGAGATCGATTTTCGGTTGCGGCTGTAAATTCGTCGAACTCGTTAATGGACCCACTTGTGCTGCGCGACGTTGGCCAAATTCGGCTAGCGTTCAGCATTCTGGTTTTGTCTTTGCATTTGCTTCGAGGAAAGTTCGACTTCTGCAGCATTTCCATGTAACTGGCGGCCGTCCGTTCTACTTACTTCATTGCGCCGAGTTTTCGGCGAAGTAAACGGTCTTGCCAGGGCCAGAGTGTGGTCCGGTTCGTGTGAAAATTACAGCTTGAATGCAATGATTAGATAATCTTCTGTTGTGGAACATAGCAGATACTAGCGAATTGTTTGCGTTGTCGCTACAGTTACATTCCTAGTCTCACAGATACTAAGATTTCATGGTAGAGATGTGTAAATGAACTTGAGAAGAGCAAATTCATAGAGATCTTGATTCCAAAAAACAAAGAATTTATGCAAATCTACTATTATTGAGTGTGATAGATGCAAAAAAACTTCAAGAATTTTGGAGTAAAAAAAATAAAAAATAAACTTGAAGTTCATTTACATGCCTTTGGTTCAGAAATACTAAGCAATTCACTAGGGCTCTGACACATTTTACACTACATTGAGTTTTTCAGTCACTGCGTAAAGGAATTCCTACCATTTGTATGTTAAATGCTTTGAAAAAGATCAAACATTTTAATCTTTAATATTTTTTTTGAATGTTTTTCGCAGGAAACGTGTTCTAGTGCACTACAATAATCAGCTAATCGATAACTCCAAATATTCTCGCCGTGGTATGATTCAATCACTTACTTAAGCAATCATTTATCTTTTTGATTCGTTCCAGGAGCGAAG